>NW_027102983.1:250000-370000 GCF_036373705.1 Amia ocellicauda
TGAGATTGAATGTGATCTTTGCTCTCAAGTATGTTCCCAAGTTTTACACTTTCGTGCTTTGCATGAATGGGAATGGAACCGTGTGTGTTGAATGAGGCTCCTTGTGAGCACTGATCTTTGTCCGGTGGAGTTCCTTTTTGTGTTGCTGTAATTGTGTCATTTCTCGATGAGAAAGATTAGGCAACATTTAGTCACTTCTAGCCATGATGCTCAATTTATTTACGAATGTACCCTAGTTACTAGGGACCGTTTACGTTGGAGAACAAGATCTATTGTATGCCTGTGTATTTGGGGAAGTCAAATCTGAAATAATGATGAAATTGCGTGTATCCAAAGTTAAAACTCGTGATTTGTCGCGCTCTGGTGTGTAAAAGATGCAAAAGCTTACAGCACCTGGTATTCCCAGGCGGTCTCCCATCCAAGTACTGACCAGGCCCGAGCCTGCTTAGCTTCCGAGATCGGACGAGATCGGGCGTATTCAGGCTAGTATGGCCGTAAGCCAGGGAGGCTGTCCCTGACGCTCTACTTAAAGGGATGGCAATATCCGTTTCTGCCGTTCATACTTACAGTTGAACTGTCTCTCTACTCTAAAGCCCGGGACACACCAGCGCGCCGCAGACAGTCCCTGCTAATATGCCACGTTGTGGCAACGTTGTGCGTTAGCTGGGGTGCCACACCAGACCGGAACTATATTTTACAAAACGAACACATTTGTCTTGATAAAACAGCTGTAATTGAGTGCCTGACACGCCAGTCAAGCGCAATCTTGAGAAGGTGTGCATTTCAGTAAGGATTTCAATTGACATGCAGTATGAAACTGAAAGGAGGTTTCATCACTATGATGCATAACATTGCATGTATTGTATTTTCAAGTGTGTGCATTCATCCTGTTGTCATTTTGTTTTGAAAGCAGAAGAATCATTCAACAGGTTGCTGAGACAAATGTAAACCAGTAAAACATATGAAGAGAAACAAACCTTGAATATAAGTTCAGTTGTTTAAACATTTGACAAACTATGGTGAGGGGGTAAGAAAACACACAAATCCAGCAGCTCCTGTATTTCAATACACCAGAACCCAATATTATTGGCGAGTCGGTTAGTCCATCATCACAGTTCGAGGGCAGGCATCATTTCAGTAATTTCATCCCGTTGCATTCACATCCGTGCCTTGAATGAGATTGAATGTGATCTTTGCTCTCAAGTATGTTCCCAAGTTTTACACTTTCGTGCTTTGCATGAATGGGAATGGAACCGTGTGTGTTGAATGAGGCTCCTTGTGAGCACTGATCTTTGTCCGGTGGAGTTCCTTTTTGTGTTGCTGTAATTGTGTCATTTCTCGATGAGAAAGATTAGGCAACATTTAGTCACTTCTAGCCATGATGCTCAATTTATTTACGAATGTACCCTAGTTACTAGGGACCGTTTACGTTGGAGAACAAGATCTATTGTATGCCTGTGTATTTGGGGAAGTCAAATCTGAAATAATGATGAAATTGCGTGTATCCAAAGTTAAAACTCGTGATTTGTCGCGCTCTGGTGTGTAAAAGATGCAAAAGCTTACAGCACCTGGTATTCCCAGGCGGTCTCCCATCCAAGTACTGACCAGGCCCGAGCCTGCTTAGCTTCCGAGATCGGACGAGATCGGGCGTATTCAGGCTAGTATGGCCGTAAGCCAGGGAGGCTGTCCCTGACGCTCTACTTAAAGGGATGGCAATATCCGTTTCTGCCGTTCATACTTACAGTTGAACTGTCTCTCTACTCTAAAGCCCGGGACACACCAGCGCGCCGCAGACAGTCCCTGCTAATATGCCACGTTGTGGCAACGTTGTGCGTTAGCTGGGGTGCCACACCAGACCGGAACTATATTTTACAAAACGAACACATTTGTCTTGATAAAACAGCTGTAATTGAGTGCCTGACACGCCAGTCAAGCGCAATCTTGAGAAGGTGTGCATTTCAGTAAGGATTTCAATTGACATGCAGTATGAAACTGAAAGGAGGTTGCATCACTATGATGCATAACATTGCATGTATTGTATTTTCAAGTGTGTGCATTCATCCTGTTGTCATTTTGTTTTGAAAGCAGAAGAATCATTCAACAGGTTGCTGAGACAAATGTAAACCAGTAAAACATATGAAGAGAAACAAACCTTGAATATAAGTTCAGTTGTTTAAACATTTGACAAACTATGGTGAGGGGGTAAGAAAACACACAAATCCAGCAGCTCCTGTATTTCAATACACCAGAACCCAATATTATTGGCGAGTCGGGTAGTCCATCATCACAGTTCGAGGGCAGGCATCATTTCAGTAATTTCACCCCGTTGCATTCACATCCGTGCCTTGAATGAGATTGAATGTGATCTTTGCTCTCAAGTATGTTCCCAAGTTTTACACTTTCGTGCTTTGCATGAATGGGAATGGAACCGTGTGTGTTGAATGAGGCTCCTTGTGAGCACTGATCTTTGTCCGGTGGAGTTCCTTTTTGTGTTGCTGTAATTGTGTCATTTCTCGATGAGAAAGATTAGGCAACATTTAGTCACTTCTAGCCATGATGCTCAATTTATTTACGAATGTACCCTAGTTACTAGGGACCGTTTACGTTGGAGAACAAGATCTATTGTATGCCTGTGTATTTGGGGAAGTCAAATCTGAAATAATGATGAAATTGCGTGTATCCAAAGTTAAAACTCGTGATTTGTCGCGCTCTGGTGTGTAAAAGATGCAAAAGCTTACAGCACCTGGTATTCCCAGGCGGTCTCCCATTCAAGTACTGACCAGGCCCGAGCCTGCTTAGCTTCCGAGATCGGACGAGATCGGGCGTATTCAGACTAGTATGGCCGTAAGCCAGGGAGGGAGGCTGTCCCTGACGCTCTACTTAAAGGGATGGCAATATCCGTTTCTGCCGTTCATACTTACAGTTGAACTGTCTCTCTACTCTAAAGCCCGGGACACACCAGCGCGCCGCAGACAGTCCCTGCTAATATGCCACGTTGTGGCAACGTTGTGCGTTAGCTGGGGTGCCACACCAGACCGGAACTATATTTTACAAAACGAACACATTTGTCTTGATAAAACAGCTGTAATTGAGTGCCTGACACGCCAGTCAAGCGCAATCTTGAGAAGGTGTGCATTTCAGTAAGGATTTCAATTGACATGCAGTATGAAACTGAAAGGAGGTTGCATCACTATGATGCATAACATTGCATGTATTGTATTTTCAAGTGTGTGCATTCATCCTGTTGTCATTTTGTTTTGAAAGCAGAAGAATCATTCAACAGGTTGCTGAGACAAATGTAAACCAGTAAAACATATGAAGAGAAACAAACCTTGAATATAAGTTCAGTTGTTTAAACATTTGACAAACTATGGTGAGGGGGTAAGAAAACACACAAATCCAGCAGCTCCTGTATTTCAATACACCAGAACCCAATATTATTGGCGAGTCGGGTAGTCCATCATCACAGTTCGAGGGCAGGCATCATTTCAGTAATTTCATCCCGTTGCATTCACATCCGTGCCTTGAATGAGATTCAATGTGATCTTTGCTCTCAAGTATGTTCCCAAGTTTTACACTTTCGTGCTTTGCATGAATGGGAATGGAACCGTGTGTGTTGAATGAGGCTCCTTGTGAGCACTGATCTTTGTCCGGTGGAGTTCCTTTTTGTGTTGCTGTAATTGTGTCATTTCTCGATGAGAAAGATTAGGCAACATTTAGTCACTTCTAGCCATGATGCTCAATTTATTTACGAATGTACCCTAGTTACTAGGGACCGTTTACGTTGGAGAACAAGATCTATTGTATGCCTGTGTATTTGGGGAAGTCAAATCTGAAATAATGATGAAATTGCGTGTATCCAAAGTTAAAACTCGTGATTTGTCGCGCTCTGGTGTGTAAAAGATGCAAAAGCTTACAGCACCTGGTATTCCCAGGCGGTCTCCCATCCAAGTACTGACCAGGCCCGAGCCTGCTTAGCTTCCGAGATCGGACGAGATCGGGCGTATTCAGGCTAGTATGGCCGTAAGCCAGGGAGGGTGTCCCTGACGCTCTACTTAAAGGGATGGCAATATCCGTTTCTGCCGTTCATACTTACAGTTGAACTGTCTCTCTACTCTAAAGCCCGGGACACACCAGCGCGCCGCAGACAGTCCCTGCTAATATGCCACGTTGTGGCAACGTTGTGCGTTAGCTGGGGTGCCACACCAGACCGGAACTATATTTTACAAAACGAACACATTTGTCTTGATAAAACAGCTGTAATTGAGTGCCTGACACGCCAGTCAAGCGCAATCTTGAGAAGGTGTGCATTTCAGTAAGGATTTCAATTGACATGCAGTATGAAACTGAAAGGAGGTTGCATCACTATGATGCATAACATTGCATGTATTGTATTTTCAAGTGTGTGCATTCATCCTGTTGTCATTTTGTTTTGAAAGCAGAAGAATCATTCAACAGGTTGCTGAGACAAATGTAAACCAGTAAAACATATGAAGAGAAACAAACCTTGAATATAAGTTCAGTTGTTTAAACATTTGACAAACTATGGTGAGGGGGTAAGAAAACACACAAATCCAGCAGCTCCTGTATTTCAATACACCAGAACCCAATATTATTGGCGAGTCGGGTAGTCCATCATCACAGTTCGAGGGCAGGCATCATTTCAGTAATTTCACCCCGTTGCATTCACATCCGTGCCTTGAATGAGATTGAATGTGATCTTTGCTATCAAGTATGTTCCCAAGTTTTACACTTTCGTGCTTTGCATGAATGGGAATGGAACCGTGTGTGTTGAATGAGGCTCCTTGTGAGCACTGATCTTTGTCCGGTGGAGTTCCTTTTTGTGTTGCTGTAATTGTGTCATTTCTCGATGAGAAAGATTAGGCAACATTTAGTCACTTCTAGCCATGATGCTCAATTTATTTACGAATGTACCCTAGTTACTAGGGACCGTTTACGTTGGAGAACAAGATCTATTGTATGCCTGTGTATTTGGGGAAGTCAAATCTGAAATAATGATGAAATTGCGTGTATCCAAAGTTAAAACTCGTGATTTGTCGCGCTCTGGTGTGTAAAAGATGCAAAAGCTTACAGCACCTGGTATTCCCAGGCGGTCTCCCATCCAAGTACTGACCAGGCCCGAGCCTGCTTAGCTTCCGAGATCGGACGAGATCGGGCGTATTCAGGCTAGTATGGCCGTAAGCCAGGGAGGCTGTCCCTGACGCTCTACTTAAAGGGATGGCAATATCCGTTTCTGCCGTTCATACTTACAGTTGAACTGTCTCTCTACTCTAAAGCCCGGGACACACCAGCGCGCCGCAGACAGTCCCTGCTAATATGCCACGTTGTGGCAACGTTGTGCGTTAGCTGGGGTGCCACACCAGACCGGAACTATATTTTACAAAACGAACACATTTGTCTTGATAAAACAGCTGTAATTGAGTGCCTGACACTCCAGTCAAGCGCAATCTTGAGAAGGTGTGCATTTCAGTAAGGATTTCAATTGACATGCAGTATGAAACTGAAAGGAGGTTGCATCACTATGATGCATAACATTGCATGTTTTGTATTTTCAAGTGTGTGCATTCATCCTGTTGTCATTTTGTTTTGAAAGCAGAAGAATCATTCAACAGGTTGCTGAGACAAATGTAAACCAGTAAAACATATGAAGAGAAACAAACCTTGAATATAAGTTCAGTTGTTTAAACATTTGACAAACTATGGTGAGGGGGTAAGAAAACACACAAATCCAGCAGCTCCTGTATTTCAATACACCAGAACCCAATATTATTGGCGAGTCGGGTAGTCCATCATCACAGTTCGAGGGCAGGCATCATTTCAGTAATTTCATCCCGTTGCATTCACATCCGTGCCTTGAATGAGATTCAATGTGATCTTTGCTCTCAAGTATGTTCCCAAGTTTTACACTTTCGTGCTTTGCATGAATGGGAATGGAACCGTGTGTGTTGAATGAGGCTCCTTGTGAGCACTGAACTTTGTCCGGTGGAGTTCCTTTTTGTGTTGCTGTAATTGTGTCATTTCTCGATGAGAAAGATTAGGCAACATTTAGTCACTTCTAGCCATGATGCTCAATTTATTTACAAATGTACACTAGTTACTAGGGACCGTTTACGTTGGAGAACAAGATCTATTGTATGCCTGTGTATTTGGGGAAGTCAAATCTGAAATAATGATGAAATTGCGTGTATCCAAAGTTAAAACTTGTGATTTGTCGCCCTTTGGTGTGTAAAAGATGCAAAAGCTTACAGCACCTGGTATTCCCAGGCGGTCTCCCATCCAAGTACTGACAAGGCCCGAGCCTGCTTAGCTTCCGAGATCGGACGAGATCGGGCGTATTCAGGCTAGTATGGCCGTAAGCCAGGGAGGCTGTCCCTGACGCTCTACTTAAAGGGAAGGCAATATCCGTTTCTGCCGTTCATACTTACAGTTGAACTGTCTCTCTACTCTAAAGCCCGGGACACACCAGCGCGCCGCAGACAGTCCCTGCTAACACGAAACGTTGTGGCAACATTGTGGCAACGTTGTGCGTTAGCTGGGGTGCCACACCAGACCGGAACTATATATTACAAAACGAACACATTGTCTTGATAAAACAGCTGTAATTGAGTGCCTGACACGCCAGTCAAGCGCAATCTTGAGAAGGTGTGCATTTCAGTAAGGATTTCAATTGACATGCAGTATGAAACTGAAAGGAGGTTGCATCACTATGATGCATAACATTGCATGTATTGTATTTTCAAGTGTGTGCATTCATCCTGTTGTCATTTTGTTTTGAAAGCAGAAGAATCATTCAACAGGTTGCTGAGACAAATGTAAACCAGTAAAACATATGAAGAGAAACAAACCTTGAATATAAGTTCAGTTGTTTAAACATTTGACAAACTATGGTGAGGGGGTAAGAAAACACACAAATCCAGCAGCTCCTGTATTTCAATACACCAGAACCCAATATTATTGGCGAGTCGGGTAGTCCATCATCACAGTTCGAGGGCAGGCATCATTTCAGTAATTTCATCCCGTTGCATTCACATCCGTGCCTTGAATGAGATTCAATGTGATCTTTGCTCTCAAGTATGTTCCCAAGTTTTACACTTTCGTGCTTTGCATGAATGGGAATGGAACCGTGTGTGTTGAATGAGGCTCCTTGTGAGCACTGAACTTTGTCCGGTGGAGTTCCTTTTTGTGTTGCTGTAATTGTGTCATTTCTCGATGAGAAAGATTAGGCAACATTTAGTCACTTCTAGCCATGATGCTCAATTTATTTACAAATGTACACTAGTTACTAGGGACCGTTTACGTTGGAGAACAAGATCTATTGTATGCCTGTGTATTTGGGGAAGTCAAATCTGAAATAATGATGAAATTGCGTGTATCCAAAGTTAAAACTTGTGATTTGTCGCCCTTTGGTGTGTAAAAGATGCAAAAGCTTACAGCACCTGGTATTCCCAGGCGGTCTCCCATCCAAGTACTGACAAGGCCCGAGCCTGCTTAGCTTCCGAGATCGGACGAGATCGGGCGTATTCAGGCTAGTATGGCCGTAAGCCAGGGAGGCTGTCCCTGACGCTCTACTTAAAGGGAAGGCAATATCCGTTTCTGCCGTTCATACTTACAGTTGAACTGTCTCTCTACTCTAAAGCCCGGGACACACCAGCGCGCCGCAGACAGTCCCTGCTAACACGAAACGTTGTGGCAACATTGTGGCAACGTTGTGCGTTAGCTGGGGTGCCACACCAGACCGGAACTATATATTACAAAACGAACACATTGTCTTGATAAAACAGCTGTAATTGAGTGCCTGACACGCCAGTCAAGCGCAATCTTGAGAAGGTGTGCATTTCAGTAAGGATTTCAATTGACATGCAGTATGAAACTGAAAGGAGGTTGCATCACTATGATGCATAACATTGCATGTATTGTATTTTCAAGTGTGTGCATTCATCCTGTTGTCATTTTGTTTTGAAAGCAGAAGAATCATTCAACAGGTTGCTGAGACAAATGTAAACCAGTAAAACATATGAAGAGAAACAAACCTTGAATATAAGTTCAGTTGTTTAAACATTTGACAAACTATGGTGAGGGGGTAAGAAAACACACAAATCCAGCAGCTCCTGTATTTCAATACACCAGAAGCCAATATTATTGGCGAGTCGGGTAGTCCATCATCACAGTTCGAGGGCAGGCATCATTTCAGTAATTTCATCCCGTTGCATTCACATCCGTGCCTTGAATGAGATTCAATGTGATCTTTGCTCTCAAGTATGTTCCCAAGTTTTACACTTTCGTGCTTTGCATGAATGGGAATGGAACCGTGTGTGTTGAATGAGGCTCCTTGTGAGCACTGAACTTTGTCCGGTGGAGTTCCTTTTTGTGTTGCTGTAATTGTGTCATTTCTCGATGAGAAAGATTAGGCAACATTTAGTCACTTCTAGCCATGATGCTCAATTTATTTACAAATGTACACTAGTTACTAGGGACCGTTTACGTTGGAGAACAAGATCTATTGTATGCCTGTGTATTTGGGGAAGTCAAATCTGAAATAATGATGAAATTGCGTGTATCCAAAGTTAAAACTTGTGATTTGTCGCCCTTTGGTGTGTAAAAGATGCAAAAGCTTACAGCACCTGGTATTCCCAGGCGGTCTCCCATCCAAGTACTGACCAGGCCCGAGCCTGCTTAGCTTCCGAGATCGGACGAGATCGGGCGTATTCAGGCTAGTATGGCCATAAGCCAGGGAGGCTGTCCCTGACGCTCTACTTAAAGGGAAGGCAATATCCGTTTCTGCCATTCATACTTACAGTTGAACTGTCTCTCTACTCTAAAGCCCGGGACACACCAGCGCGCCGCAGACAGTCCCTGCTAACACGCCACGTTGTGGCAACATTGTGGCAACGTTGTGCGTTAGCTGGGGTGCCACACCAGACCGGAACTATATATTACAAAACGAACACATTGTCTTGATAAAACAGCTGTAATTGAGTGCCTGACACGCCAGTCAAGCGCAATCTTGAGAAGGTGTGCATTTCAGTAAGGATTTCAATTGACATGCAGTATGAAACTGAAAGGAGGTTGCATCACTATGATGCATAACATTGCATGTATTGTATTTTCAAGTGTGTGCATTCATCCTTTTGTCATTTTGTTTTGAAAGCAGAAGAATCATTCAACAGGTTGCTGAGACAAATGTAAACCAGTAAAACATATGAAGAGAAACAAACCTTGAATATAAGTTCAGTTGTTTAAACATTTGACAAACTATGGTGAGGGGGTAAGAAAACACACAAATCCAGCAGCTCCTGTATTTCAATACACCAGAACCCAATATTATTGGCGAGTCGGGTAGTCCATCATCACAGTTCGAGGGCAGGCATCATTTCAGTAATTTCATCCCGTTGCATTCACATCCGTGCCTTGAATGAGATTGAATATGATCTTTGCTCTCAAGTATGTTCCCAAGTTTTACACTTTCGTGCTTTGCATGAATGGGAATGGAACCGTGTGTGTTGAATGAGGCTCCTTGTGAGCACTGAACTTTGTCCGGTGGAGTTCCTTTTTGTGTTGCTATAATTGTGTCATTTCTCGATGAGAAAGATTAGGCAACATTTAGTCACTTCTAGCCATGATGCTCAATTTATTTACAAATGTACACTAGTTACTAGGGACCGTTTACGTTGGAGAACAAGATCTATTGTATGCCTGTGTATTTGGGGAAGTCAAATCTGAAATAATGATGAAATTGCGTGTATCCAAAGTTAAAACTTGTGATTTGTCGCCCTTTGGTGTGTAAAAGATGCAAAAGCTTACAGCACCTGGTATTCCCAGGCGGTCTCCCATCCAAGTACTGACCAGGCCCGAGCCTGCTTAGCTTCCGAGATCGGACGAGATCGGGCGTATTCAGGCTAGTATGGCCATAAGCCAGGGAGGCTGTCCCTGACGCTCTACTTAAAGGGAAGGCAATATCCGTTTCTGCCATTCATACTTACAGTTGAACTGTCTCTCTACTCTAAAGCCCGGGACACACCAGCGCGCCGCAGACAGTCCCTGCTAACACGAAACGTTGTGGCAACGTTGTGCGTTAGCTGGGGTGCCACACCAGACCGGAACTATATTTTACAAAACGAACACATTGTCTTGATAATACAGCTGTAATTGAGTGCCTGACACGCCAGTCAAGCGCAATCTTGAGAAGGTGTGCATTTCAGTAAGGATTTCAATTGACATGCAGTATGAAACTGAAAGGAGGTTGCATCACTATGATGCATAACATTGCATGTATTGTATTTTCAAGTGTGTGCATTCATCCTGTTGTCATTTTGTTTTGAAAGCAGAAGAATCATTCAACAGGTTGCTGAGACAAATGTAAACCAGTAAAACATATGAAGAGAAACAAACCTTGAATATAAGTTCAGTTGTTTAAACATTTGACAAACTATGGTGAGGGGGTAAGAAAACACACAAATCCAGCAGCTCCTGTATTTCAATACACCAGAACCCAATATTATTGGCGAGTCGGGTAGTCCATCATCACAGTTCGAGGGCAGGCATCATTTCAGTAATTTCATCCCGTTGCATTCACATCCGTGCCTTGAATGAGATTGAATGTGATCTTTGCTCTCAAGTATGTTCCCAAGTTTTACACTTTCGTGCTTTGCATGAATGGGAATGGAACCGTGTGTGTTGAATGAGGCTCCTTGTGAGCACTGATCTTTGTCCGGTGGAGTTCCTTTTTGTGTTGCTGTAATTGTGTCATTTCTCGATGAGAAAGATTAGGCAACATTTAGTCACTTCTAGCCATGATGCTCAATTTATTTACGAATGTACCCTAGTTACTAGGGACCGTTTACGTTGGAGAACAAGATCTATTGTATGCCTGTGTATTTGGGGAAGTCAAATCTGAAATAATGATGAAATTGCGTGTATCCAAAGTTAAAACTCGTGATTTGTCGCCCTTTGGTGTGTAAAAGATGCAAAAGCTTACAGCACCTGGTATTCCCAGGCGGTCTCCCATCCAAGTACTGACCAGGCCCGAGCCTGCTTAGCTTCCGAGATCGGACGAGATCGGGCGTATTCAGGCTAGTATGGCCGTAAGCCAGGGAGGCTGTCCCTGACGCTCTACTTAAAGGGATGGCAATATCCGTTTCTGCCGTTCATACTTACAGTTGAACTGTCTCTCTACTCTAAAGCCCGGGACACACCAGCGCGCCGCAGACAGTCCCTGCTAATATGCCACGTTGTGGCAACGTTGTGCGTTAGCTGGGGTGCCACACCAGACCGGAACTATATTTTACAAAACGAACACATTTGTCTTGATAAAACAGCTGTAATTGAGTGCCTGACACGCCAGTCAAGCGCAATCTTGAGAAGGTGTGCATTTCAGTAAGGATTTCAATTGACATGCAGTATGAAACTGAAAGGAGGTTGCATCACTATGATGCATAACATTGCATGTATTGTATTTTCAAGTGTGTGCATTCATCCTGTTGTCATTTTGTTTTGAAAGCAGAAGAATCATTCAACAGGTTGCTGAGACAAATGTAAACCAGTAAAACATATGAAGAGAAACAAACCTTGAATATAAGTTCAGTTGTTTAAACATTTGACAAACTATGGTGAGGGGGTAAGAAAACACACAAATCCAGCAGCTCCTGTATTTCAATACACCAGAACCCAATATTATTGGCGAGTCGGGTAGTCCATCATCACAGTTCGAGGGCAGGCATCATTTCAGTAATTTCATCCCGTTGCATTCACATCCGTGCCTTGAATGAGATTGAATGTGATCTTTGCTCTCAAGTATGTTCCCAAGTTTTACACTTTCGTGCTTTGCATGAATGGGAATGGAACTGTGTGTGTTGAATGAGGCTCCTTGTGAGCACTGATCTTTGTCCGGTGGAGTTCCTTTTTGTGTTGCTGTAATTGTGTCATTTCTCGATGAGAAAGATTAGGCAACATTTAGTCACTTCTAGCCATGATGCTCAATTTATTTACGAATGTACCCTAGTTACTAAGGACCGTTTACGTTGGAGAACAAGATCTATTGTATGCCTGTGTATTTGGGGAAGTCAAATCTGAAATAATGATGAAATTGCGTGTATCCAAAGTTAAAACTCGTGATTTGTCGCGCTCTGGTGTGTAAAAGATGCAAAAGCTTACAGCACCTGGTATTCCCAGGCGGTCTCCCATCCAAGTACTGACCAGGCCCGAGCCTGCTTAGCTTCCGAGATCGGACGAGATCGGGCGTATTCAGGCTAGTATGGCCGTAAGCCAGGGAGGCTGTCCCTGACGCTCTACTTAAAGGGATGGCAATATCCGTTTCTGCCGTTCATACTTACAGTTGAACTGTCTCTCTACTCTAAAGCCCGGGACACACCAGCGCGCCGCAGACAGTCCCTGCTAATATGCCACGTTGTGGCAACGTTGTGCGTTAGCTGGGGTGCCACACCAGACCGGATCTATATTTTACAAAACGAACACATTTGTCTTGATAAAACAGCTGTAATTGAGTGCCTGACACGCCAGTCAAGCGCAATCTTGAGAAGGTGTGCATTTCAGTAAGGATTTCAATTGACATGCAGTATGAAACTGAAAGGAGGTTGCATCACTATGATGCATAACATTGCATGTATTGTATTTTCAAGTGTGTGCATTCATCCTGTTGTCATTTTGTTTTGAAAGCAGAAGAATCATTCAACAGGTTGCTGAGACAAATGTAAACCAGTAAAACATATGAAGAGAAACAAACCTTGAATATAAGTTCAGTTGTTTAAACATTTGACAAACTATGGTGAGGGGGTAAGAAAACACACAAATCCAGCAGCTCCTGTATTTCAATACACCAGAACCCAATATTATTGGCGAGTCGGGTAGTCCATCATCACAGTTCGAGGGCAGGCATCATTTCAGTAATTTCACCCCGTTGCATTCACATCCGTGCCTTGAATGAGATTGAATGTGATCTTTGCTCTCAAGTATGTTCCCAAGTTTTACACTTTCGTGCTTTGCATGAATGGGAATGGAACCGTGTGTGTTGAATGAGGCTCCTTGTGAGCACTGATCTTTGTCCGGTGGAGTTCCTTTTTGTGTTGCTGTAATTGTGTCATTTCTCGATGAGAAAGATTAGGCAACATTTAGTCACTTCTAGCCATGATGCTCAATTTATTTACGAATGTACCCTAGTTACTAGGGACCGTTTACGTTGGAGAACAAGATCTATTGTATGCCTGTGTATTTGGGGAAGTCAAATCTGAAATAATGATGAAATTGCGTGTATCCAAAGTTAAAACTCGTGATTTGTCGCGCTCTGGTGTGTAAAAGATGCAAAAGCTTACAGCACCTGGTATTCCCAGGCGGTCTCCCATCCAAGTACTGACCAGGCCCGAGCCTGCTTAGCTTCCGAGATCGGACGAGATCGGGCGTATTCAGGCTAGTATGGCCGTAAGCCAGGGAGGCTGTCCCTGACGCTCTACTTAAAGGGATGGCAATATCCGTTTCTGCCGTTCATACTTACAGTTGAACTGTCTCTCTACTCTAAAGCCCGGGACACACCAGCGCGCCGCAGACAGTCCCTGCTAATATGCCACGTTGTGGCAACGTTGTGCGTTAGCTGGGGTGCCACACCAGACCGGAACTATATTTTACAAAACGAACACATTTGTCTTGATAAAACAGCTGTAATTGAGTGCCTGACACGCCAGTCAAGTGCAATCTTGAGAAGGTGTGCATTTCAGTAAGGATTTCAATTGACATGCAGTATGAAACTGAAAGGAGGTTGCATCACTATGATGCATAACATTGCATGTTTTGTATTTTCAAGTGTGTGCATTCATCCTGTTGTCATTTTGTTTTGAAAGCAGAAGAATCATTCAACAGGTTGCTGAGACAAATGTAAACCAGTAAAACATATGAAGAGAAACAAACCTTGAATATAAGTTCAGTTGTTTAAACATTTGACAAACTATGGTGAGGGGGTAAGAAAACACACAAATCCAGCAGCTCCTGTATTTCAATACACCAGAACCCAATATTATTGGCGAGTCGGGTAGTCCATCATCACAGTTCGAGGGCAGGCATCATTTCAGTAATTTCATCCCGTTGCATTCACATCCGTGCCTTGAATGAGATTCAATGTGATCTTTGCTCTCAAGTATGTTCCCAAGTTTTACACTTTCGTGCTTTGCATGAATGGGAATGGAACCGTGTGTGTTGAATGAGGCTCCTTGTGAGCACTGAACTTTGTCCGGTGGAGTTCCTTTTTGTGTTGCTGTAATTGTGTCATTTCTCGATGAGAAAGATTAGGCAACATTTAGTCACTTCTAGCCATGATGCTCAATTTATTTACAAATGTACAATAGTTACTAGGGACCGATTACGTTGGAGAACAAGATCTATTGAATGCCTGTGTATTTGGGGAAGTCAAATCTGAAATAATGATGAAATTGCGTGTATCCAAAGTTAAAACTTGTGATTTGTCGCCCTTTGGTGTGTAAAAGATGCAAAAGCTTACAGCACCTGGTATTCCCAGGCGGTCTCCCATCCAAGTACTGACAAGGCCCGAGCCTGCTTAGCTTCCGAGATCGGACGAGATCGGGCGTATTCAGGCTAGTATGGCCGTAAGCCAGGGAGGCTGTCCCTGACGCTCTACTTAAAGGGAAGGCAATATCCGTTTCTGCCGTTCATACTTACAGTTGAACTGTCTCTCTACTCTAAAGCCCGGGACACACCAGCGCGCCGCAGACAGTCCCTGCTAACACGAAACGTTGTGGCAACATTGTGGCAACGTTGTGCGTTAGCTGGGGTGCCACACCAGACCGGAACTATATATTACAAAACGAACACATTGTCTTGATAAAACAGCTGTAATTGAGTGCCTGACACGCCAGTCAAGCGCAATCTTGAGAAGGTGTGCATTTCAGTAAGGATTTCAATTGACATGCAGTATGAAACTGAAAGGAGGTTGCATCACTATGATGCATAACATTGCATGTATTGTATTTTCAAGTGTGTGCATTCATCCTGTTTACATTTTGTTTTGAAAGCAGAAGAATCATTCAACAGGTTGCTGAGACAAATGTAAACCAGTAAAACATATGAAGAGAAACAAACCTTGAATATAAGTTCAGTTGTTTAAACATTTGACAAACTATGGTGAGGGGGTAAGAAAACACACAAATCCAGCAGCTCCTGTATTTCAATACACCAGAAGCCAATATTATTGGCGAGTCGGGTAGTCCATCATCACAGTTCGAGGGCAGGCATCATTTCAGTAATTTCATCCCGTTGCATTCACATCCGTGCCTTGAATGAGATTCAATGTGATCTTTGCTCTCAAGTATGTTCCCAAGTTTTACACTTTCGTGCTTTGCATGAATGGGAATGGAACCGTGTGTGTTGAATGAGGCTCCTTGTGAGCACTGAACTTTGTCCGGTGGAGTTCCTTTTTGTGTTGCTGTAATTGTGTCATTTCTCGATGAGAAAGATTAGGCAACATTTAGTCACTTCTAGCCATGATGCTCAATTTATTTACAAATGTACACTAGTTACTAGGGACCGTTTACGTTGGAGAACAAGATCTATTGTATGCCTGTGTATTTGGGGAAGTCAAATCTGAAATAATGATGAAATTGCGTGTATCCAAAGTTAAAACTTGTGATTTGTCGCCCTTTGGTGTGTAAAAGATGCAAAAGCTTACAGCACCTGGTATTCCCAGGCGGTCTCCCATCCAAGTACTGACCAGGCCCGAGCCTGCTTAGTTTCCGAGATCGGACGAGATTGGGCGTATTCAGGCTAGTATGGCCGTAAGCCAGGGAGGCTGTCCCTGACGCTCTACTTAAAGGGAAGGCAATATCCGTTTCTGCCGTTCATACTTACAGTTGAACTGTCTCTCTACTCTAAAGCCCGGGACACACCAGCGCGCCGCAGACAGTCCCTGCTAACACGCCACGTTGTGGCAACATTGTGGCAACGTTGTGCGTTAGCTGGGGTGCCACACCAGACCGGAACTATATATTACAAAACGAACACATTGTCTTGATAAAACAGCTGTAATTGAGTGCCTGACACGCCAGTCAAGCGCAATCTTGAGAAGGTGTGCATTTCAGTAAGGATTTCAATTGACATGCAGTATGAAACTGAAAGGAGGTTGCATCACTATGATGCATAACATTGCATGTATTGTATTTTCAAGTGTTTGCATTCATCCTGTTGTCATTTTGTTTTGAAAGCAGAAGAATCATTCAACAGGTTGCTGAGACAAATGTAAACCAGTAAAACATATGAAGAGAAACAAACCTTGAATATAAGTTCAGTTGTTTAAACATTTGACAAACTATGGTGAGGGGGTAAGAAAACACACAAATCCAGCAGCTCCTGTATTTCAATACACCAGAACCCAATATTATTGGCGAGTCGGGTAGTCCATCATCACAGTTCGAGGGCAGGCATCATTTCAGTAATTTCATCCCGTTGCATTCACATCCGTGCCTTGAATGAGATTGAATGTGATCTTTGCTCTCAAGTATGTTCCCAAGTTTTACACTTTCGTGCTTTGCATGAATGGGAATGGAACCGTGTGTGTTGAATGAGGCTCCTTGTGAGCACTGAACTTTGTCCGGTGGAGTTCCTTTTTGTGTTGCTGTAATTGTGTCATTTCTCGATGAGAAAGATTAGGCAACATTTAGTCACTTCTAGCCATGATGCTCAATTTATTTACGAATGTACCCTAGTTACTAGGGACCGTTTACGTTGGAGAACAAGATCTAATGTATGCCTGTGTATTTGGGGAAGTCAAATCTGAAATAATGATGAAATTGCGTGTATCCAAAGTTAAAACTCGTGATTTGTCGCCCTCTGGTGTGTAAAAGATGCAAAAGCTTACAGCACCTGGTATTCCCAGGCGGTCTCCCATCCAAGTACTGACCAGGCCCGAGCCTGCTTAGCTTCCGAGATCGGACGAGATCGGGCGTATTCAGGCTAGTATGGCCGTAAGCCAGGGAGGCTGTCCCTGACGCTCTACTTAAAGGGAAGGCAATATCCGTTTCTGCCGTTCATACTTACAGTTGAACTGTCTCTCTACTCTAAAGCCCGGGACACACCAGCGCGCCGCAGACAGTCCCTGCTAACACGCCACGTTGTGGCAACATTGTGGCAACGTTGTGCGTTAGCTGGGGTGCCACACCAGACCGGAACTATATATTACAAAACGAACACATTGTCTTGATAAAACAGCTGTAATTGAGTGCCTGACACGCCAGTCAAGCGCAATCTTGACAAGGTGTGCATTTCAGTAAGGATTTCAATTGACATGCAGTATGAAACTGAAAGGAGGTTGCATCACTATGATGCATAACATTGCATGTATTGTATTTTCAAGTGTGTGCATTCATCCTGTTGTCATTTTGTTTTGAAAGCAGAAGAATCATTCAACAGGTTGCTGAGACAAATGTAAACCAGTAAAACATATGAAGAGAAACAAACCTTGAATATAAGTTCAGTTGTTTAAACATTTGACAAACTATGGTGAGGGGGTAAGAAAACATACAAATCCAGCAGCTCCTGTATTTCAATACACCAGAACCCAACATGATTGGCGAGTCGGGTAGTCCATCATCACAGTTCGAGGGCAGGCATCATTTCAGTAATTTCATCCCGTTGCATTCACATCCGTGCCTTGAATGAGATTGAATGTGATCTTTGCTCTCAAGTATGTTCCCAAGTTTTACACTTTCTTGCTTTGCATGAATGGGAATGGAACCGTGTGTGTTGAATGAGGCTCCTTGTGAGCACTGAACTTTGTCCGGTGGAGTTCCTTTTTGTGTTGCTGTAATTGTGTCATTTCTCGATGAGAAAGATTAGGCAACATTTAGTCACTTCTAGCCATGATGCTCAATTTAGTTACGAATGTACCCTAGTTACTAGGGACCGTTTACGTTGGAGAACAAGATCTATTGTATGCCTGTGTATTTGGGGAAGTAAAATCTGAAATAATGATGAAATTGTGTGTATCCAAAGTTAAAACTCGTGATTTGTCGCCCTCTGGTGTGTAAAAGGTGCAAAAGCTTACAGCACCTGGTATTCCCAGGCGGTCTCCCATCCAAGTGCTGACCAGGCCCGAGCCTGCTTGGCTTCCGAGATCGGACGAGATCGGGCGTATTCAGGCTAGAATGGCCATAAGCCAGGGAGGCTGTTCCTGACGCTCTACTTAAAGGGAAGGCAATATCCGTTTCTGCCGTTCATACTTACAGTTGAACTGTCTCTCTACTCTAAAGCCCGGGACACACCAGCGCGCCGCAGACTGTCCCTGCTAACACGCCACGTTGTGGCAACGTTGTGCGTTAGCTGGGGTGCCACACCAGACCGGAACTATATTTTACAAAACGAACACATTGTCTTGATAAAACAGCTGTAATTGAGTGCCTGACACGCCAGTCAAGCGCAATCTTGAGAAGGTGTGCATTTCAGTAAGGATTTCAATTGACATGCAGTATGAAACTGAAAGGAGGTTGCATCACTATGATGCATAACATTGCATGTAGTGTATTTTCAAGTGTGTGCATTCATCCTGTTGTCATTTTGTTTTGAAAGCAGATGAATCATTCAACAGGTTGCTGAGACAAATGTAAACCAGTAAAACATATGAAGAGAAACAAACCTTGAATATAAGTTCAGTTGTTTAAACATTTGACAAACTATGGTGAGGCGGTAAGAAAACACACAAATCCAGCAGCTCCTGTATTTCAATACACCAGAACCCAATATTATTGGCGAGTCGGGTAGTCCATCATCACAGTTCGAGGGCAGGCATCATTTCAGTAATTTCATCCCGTTGCATTCACATCCGTGCCTTGAATGAGATTGAATGTGATCTTTGCTCTCAAGTACGTTCCCAAGTTTTACACTTTCGTGCTTTGCATGAATGGGAATGGAACCGTGTGTGTTGAATGAGGCTCCTTGTGAGCACTGAACTTTGTCCGGTGGAGTTCCTTTTTGTGTTGCTGTAATTGTGTCATTTCTTGATGAGAAAGATTAGGCAACATTTAGTCACTTCTAGCCATGATGCTCAATTTATTTACGAATGTACCCTAGTTACTAGGGACCGTTTACGTTGGAGAACAAGATCTATTGTATGCCTGTGTATTTGGGGAAGTAAAATCTGAAATAATGATGAAATTGTGTGTATCCAAAGTTAAAACTCGTGATTTGTCGCCCTCTGGTGTGTAAAAGGTGCAAAAGCTTACAGCACCTGGTATTCCCAGGCGGTCTCCCATCCAAGTACTAACCAGGCCCGAGCCTGCTTGGCTTCCGAGATCGGACGAGATCGGGCGTATTCAGGCTAGTATGGCCGTAATCCAGGGAGGCTGTCCCTGACGCTCTATTTAAAGGGAAGGCAATATCCGTTTCTGCCATTCATACTTACAGTTGAACTGTCTCTCTACTCTAAAGCCCGGGACACACCAGCGCGCCACAGACAGTCCCTGCTAACACGCCACGTTGTGGCAACGTTGTGCGTTAGCTGGGGTGCCACACCAGACCGGAACTATATTTTACAAAACGAACACATTGTCTTGATAAAACAGCTGTAATTGAGTGCCTGACACGCCAGTCAAGCGCAATCTTGAGAAGGTGTGCATTTCAGTAAGGATTTCAATTGACATGCAGTATGAAACTGAAAGGAGGTTGCATCACTATGATGCATAACATTGCATGTATTGTATTTTCAAGTGTGTGCATTCATCCTGTTGTCATTTTGTTTTGAAAGCAGAAGAATCATTCAACAGGTTGCTGAGACAAATGTAAACCAGTAAAACATATGAAGAGAAACAAACCTTCAATATAAGTTCAGTTGTTTAAACATTTGACAAACTATGGTGAGGGGGTAAGAAATGACACAAATCCAGCAGCTCCTGTATTTCAATACACCAGAAGCCAATATTATTGGCGAGTCGGGTAGTCCATCATCACAGTTCAAGGGCAGGCATCATTTCAGTAATTTCATCCCGTTGCATTCACATCCGTGCCTTGAATGAGATTGAATGTGATCTTTGCTCTCAAGTATGTTCCCAAGTTTTACACTTTCGTGCTTTGCATGAATGGGAATGGAACCGTGTGTGTTGAATGAGGCTCCTTGTGAGCACTGAACTTTGTCCGGTGGAGTTCTTTTTGTGTTGCTGTAATTGTGTCATTTCTCGATGAGAAAGATTAGGCAACATTTAGTCACTTCTAGCCATGATGCTCAATTTATTTACGAATGTACCCTAGTTACTAGGGACCGTTTACGTTGGAGAACAAGATCTATTGTATGCCTGTGTATTTGGGGAAGTAAAATCTGAAATAATGATGAAATTGTGTGTATCCAAAGTTAAAACTCGTGATTTGTCGCCCTCTGGTGTGTAAAAGGTGAAGAAGCTTACAGCACCTGGTATTCCCAGGCGGTCTCCCATCCAAGTACTGACCAGACCCGAGCCTGCTTGGCTTCCGAGATCGGACGAGATCGGGCGTATTCAGGCTAATATGGCCGTAAGCCAGGGAGGCTGTCCCTGACGCTCTAGTTAAAGGGAAGGCAATATCCGTTTCTGCCGTTCATACTTACAGTTGAACTGTCTCTCTACTCTAAAGCCCGGGACACACCAGCGCGCCGCAGACAGTCCCTGCTAACACGCCACGTTGTGGCAACGTTGTGCGTTAGCTGGGGTGCCACACCAGACCGGAACTATATTTTACAAAACGAACACATTGTCTTGATAAAACAGCTGTAATTGAGTGCCTGACACGCCAGTCAAGCGCAATCTTGAGAAGGTGTGCATTTCAGTAAGGATTTCAATTGACATGCAGTATGAAACTGAAAGGAGGTTGCATCACTATGATGCATAACATTGCATGTATTGTATTTTCAAGTGTGTGCATTCATCCTGTTGTCATTTTGTTTTGAAAGCAGAAGAATCATTCAACAGGTTGCTGAGACAAATGTAAACCAGTAAAACATATGAAGAGAAACAAACCTTGAATATAAGTTCAGTTGTTTAAACATTTGACAAACTATGGTGAGGGGGTAAGAAAACACACAAATCCAGCAGCTCCTGTATTTCAATACACCAGAACCCAATATTATTGGCGAATCAGGTAGTCCATCATCACAGTTCGAGGGCAGGCATCATTTCAGTAATTTCATCCCGTTGCATTCACATCCGTGCCTTGAATGAGATTGAATGTGATCTTTGCTCTCAAGTATGTTCCCAAGTTTTACACTTTCGTGCTTTGCATGAATGGGAATGGAACCGTGTGTGTTGAATGAGGCTCCTTGTGAGCACTGAACTTTGTCCGGTGGAGTTCCTTTTTGTGTTGCTGTAATTGTGTCATTTCTCGATGAGAAAGATTAGGCAACATTTAGTCACTTCTAGCCATGATGCTCAATTTATTTATGAATGTACCCTAGTTACTAGGGACCGTTTACGTTGGAGAACAAGATCTATTGTATGCCTGTGTATTTGGGGAAGTCAAATCTGAAATAATGATGAAATTGCGTGTATCCAAAGTTAAAACTCGTGATTTGTCGCCCTCTGGTGTGTAAAAGATGCAAAAGCTTACAGCACCTGGTATTCCCAGGCGGTCTCCCATTCAAGTACTGACCAGGCCCGAGCCTGCTTAGCTTCCGAGATCGGACGAGATCGAGCGTATTCAGGCTAGTATGGCCGTAAGCCAGGAAGGCTGTCCCTGACGCTCTACTTAAAGGGAAGGCAATATCCGTTTCTGCCGTTCATACTTACAGTTGAACTGTCTCTCTACTCTAAAGCCCGGGACACACCAGCGCGCCGCAGACAGTCCCTGCTAACACGCCACGTTGTGGCAACATTGTGGCAACGTTGTGCGTTAGCTGGGGTGCCACACCAGACCGGAAGTATATATTACAAAACGAACACATTGTTTTGATAAAACAGCTGTAATTGAGTGCCTGACACGCCAGTCAAGCGCAATCTTGAGAAGGTGTGCATTTCAGTAAGGATTTCAATTGACATGCAGTATGAAACTGAAAGGAGGTTGCATCACTATGATGCATAACATTGCATGTATTGTATTTTCAAGTGTGTGCATTCATCCTGTTGTCATTTTGTTTTGAAAGCAGAAGAATCATTCAACAGGTTGCTGAGACAAATGTAAACCAGTAAAACATATGAAGAAAAATAAACCTTGAATATAAGTTCAGTTGTTTAAACATTTGACAAACTATGGTGAGGGGGTAAGAAAACACACAAATCCAGCAGCTCCTGTATTTCAATACACCAGAACCCAATATTATTGGCGAGTCGGGTAGTCCATCATCACAGTTCGAGGGCAGGCATCATTTCAGTAATTTCATCCCGTTGCATTCACATCCGTGCCTTGAATGAGATTGAATGTGATCTTTGCTCTCAAGTATGTTCCCAAGTTTTACACTTTCGTGCTTTGCATGAATGGGAATGGAACCGTGTGTGTTGAATGAGGCTCCTTGTGAGCACTGAACTTTGTCCGGTGGAGTTCCTTTTTGTGTTGCTGTAATTGTGTCATTTCTCGATGAGAAAGATTAGGCAACATTTAGACACTTCTAGCCATGATGCTCAATTTATTTATGAATGTACCCTAGTTACTAGGGACCTTTTACGTTGGAGAACAAGATCTATTGTATGCCTGTGTATTTGGGGAAGTAAAACCTGAAATAATGATGAAATTGTGTGTATCCAAAGTTAAAACTCGTGATTTGTCGCCCTCTGGTGTGTAAAATATGCAAAAGCTTACAGCACCTGGTATTCCCAGGCGGTCTCCCATCCAAGTACTGACCAGGCCCGAGCCAGCTTAGCTTCCGAGATCGGACGAGATCGGGCGTATTCAGGCTAGTATGGCCGTAAGCCAGGGAGGCTGTCCCTGACGCTCTACTTAAAGGGAAGGCAATATCCGTTTCTGCCGCTCATGCTTGCAGTTGAACTGTCTCTCTACTCTAAAGTCCGGGACACACCAGCGCGCCGCAGACAGTCCCTGCTAACACGAAACGTTGTGGCAACGTTGTGCGTTAGCTGGGGTGCCACACCAGACCGGAACTATATTTTACAAAACGAACACATTGTCTTGATAATACAGCTGTAATTGAGTGCCTGACACGCCAGTCAAGCGCAATCTTGAGAAGGTGTGCATTTCAGTAAGGATTTCAATTGACATGCAGTATGAAACTGAAAGGAGGTTGCATCACTATGATGCATAACATTGCATGTATTGTATTTTCAAGTGTGTGCATTCATCCTGTTGTCATTTTGTTTTGAAAGCAGAAGAATCATTCAACTAGTTGCTGAGACAAATGTAAACCAGTAAAACATATGAAGAGAAACAAACCTTGAATATAAGTTCAGTTGTTTAAACATTTGACAAACTATGGTGAGGGGGTAAGAAAACACACAAATCCAGCAGCTCCTGTATTTCAATACACCAGAACCCAATATTATTGGCGAGTCGGGTAGTCCATCATCACAGTTCGAGGGCAGGCATCATTTCAGTAATTTCACCCCGTTGCATTCACATCCGTGCCTTGAATGAGATTGAATGTGATCTTTGCTCTCAAGTATGTTCCCAAGTTTTACACTTTCGTGCTTTGCATGAATGGGAATGGAACCGTGTGTGTTGAATGAGGCTCCTTGTGAGCACTGATCTTTGTCCGGTGGAGTTCCTTTTTGTGTTGCTGTAATTGTGTCATTTCTCGATGAGAAAGATTAGGCAACATTTAGTCACTTCTAGCCATGATGCTCAATTTATTTACGAATGTACCCTAGTTACTAGGGACCGTTTACGTTGGAGAACAAGATCTATTGTATGCCTGTGTATTTGGGGAAGTCAAATCTGAAATAATGATGAAATTGCGTGTATCCAAAGTTAAAACTCGTGATTTGTCGCGCTCTGGTGTGTAAAAGATGCAAAAGCTTACAGCACCTGGTATTCCCAGGCGGTCTCCCATTCAAGTACTGACCAGGCCCGAGCCTGCTTAGCTTCCGAGATCGGACGAGATCGGGCGTATTCAGGCTAGTATGGCCGTAAGCCAGGGAGGCTGTCCCTGACGCTCTACTTAAAGGGATGGCAATATCCGTTTCTGCCGTTCATACTTACAGTTGAACTGTCTCTCTACTCTAAAGCCCGGGACACACCAGCGCGCCGCAGACAGTCCCTGCTAATATGCCACGTTGTGGCAACGTTGTGCGTTAGCTGGGGTGCCACACCAGACCGGAACTATATTTTACAAAACGAACACATTTGTCTTGATAAAACAGCTGTAATTGAGTGCCTGACACGCCAGTCAAGCGCAATCTTGAGAAGGTGTGCATTTCAGTAAGGATTTCAATTGACATGCAGTATGAAACTGAAAGGAGGTTGCATCACTATGATGCATAACATTGCATGTATTATATTTTCAAGTGTGTGCATTCATCCTGTTGTCATTTTGTTTTGAAAGCAGAAGAATCATTCAACAGGTTGCTGAGACAAATGTAAACCAGTAAAACATATGAAGAGAAACAAACCTTGAATATAAGTTCAGTTGTTTAAACATTTGACAAACTATGGTGAGGGGGTAAGAAAACACACAAATCCAGCAGCTCCTGTATTTCAATACACCAGAACCCAATATTATTGGCGAGTCGGGTAGTCCATCTTCACAGTTCGAGGGCAGGCATCATTTCAGTAATTTCACCCCGTTGCATTCACATCCGTGCCTTGAATGAGATTGAATGTGATCTTTGCTCTCAAGTATGTTCCCAAGTTTTACACTTTCGTGCTTTGCATGAATGGGAATGGAACCGTGTGTGTTGAATGAGGCTCCTTGTGAGCACTGATCTTTGTCCGGTGGAGTTCCTTTTTGTGTTGCTGTAATTGTGTCATTTCTCGATGAGAAAGATTAGGCAACATTTAGTCACTTCTAGCCATGATGCTCAATTTATTTACGAATGTACCCTAGTTACTAGGGACCGTTTACGTTGGAGAACAAGATCTATTGTATGCCTGTGTATTTGGGGAAGTCAAATCTGAAATAATGATGAAATTGCGTGTATCCAAAGTTAAAACTCGTGATTTGTCGCGCTCTGGTGTGTAAAAGATGCAAAAGCTTACAGCACCTGGTATTCCCAGGCGGTCTCCCATCCAAGTACTGACCAGGCCCGAGCCTGCTTAGCTTCCGAGATCGGACGAGATCGGGCGTATTCAGGCTAGTATGGCCGTAAGCCAGGGAGGCTGTCCCTGACGCTCTACTTAAAGGGATGGCAATATCCGTTTCTGCCGTTCATACTTACAGTTGAACTGTCTCTCTACTCTAAAGCCCGGGACACACCAGCGCGCCGCAGACAGTCCCTGCTAATATGCCACGTTGTGGCAACGTTGTGCGTTAGCTGGGGTGCCACACCAGACCGGAACTATATTTTACAAAACGAACACATTTGTCTTGATAAAACAGCTGTAATTGAGTGCCTGACACGCCAGTCAAGCGCAATCTTGAGAAGGTGTGCATTTCAGTAAGGATTTCAATTGACATGCAGTATGAAACTGAAAGGAGGTTGCATCACTATGATGCATAACATTGCATGTTTTGTATTTTCAAGTGTGTGCATTCATCCTGTTGTCATTTTGTTTTGAAAGCAGAAGAATCATTCAACAGGTTGCTGAGACAAATGTAAACCAGTAAAACATATGAAGAGAAACAAACCTTGAATATAAGTTCAGTTGTTTAAACATTTGACAAACTATGGTGAGGGGGTAAGAAAACACACAAATCCAGCAGCTCCTGTATTTCAATACACCAGAACCCAATATTATTGGCGAGTCGGGTAGTCCATCATCACAGTTCGAGGGCAGGCATCATTTCAGTAATTTCATCCCGTTGCATTCACATCCGTGCCTTGAATGAGATTGAATGTGATCTTTGCTCTCAAGTATGTTCCCAAGTTTTACACTTTCGTGCTTTGCATGAATGGGAATGGAACCGTGTGTGTTGAATGAGGCTCCTTGTGAGCACTGAACTTTGTCCGGTGGAGTTCCTTTTTGTGTTGCTGTAATTGTGTCATTTCTCGATGAGAAAGATTAGGCAACATTTAGTCACTTCTAGCCATGATGCTCAATTTATTTACGAATGTACCCTAGTTACTAGGGACCGTTTACGTTGGAGAACAAGATCTATTGTATGCCTGTGTATTTGGGGAAGTCAAATCTGAAATAATGATGAAATTGCGTGTATCCAAAGTTAAAACTCGTGATTTGTCGCCCTCTGGTGTGTAAAAGATGCAAAAGCTTACAGCACCTGGTATTCCCAGGCAGTCTCCCATCCAAGTACTGACCAGGCCCGAGCCTGCTTAGCTTCCGAGATCGGACGAGATCGGGCGTATTCAGGCTAGTATGGCCGTAAGCCAGGGAGGCTGTCCCTGACGCTCTACTTAAAGGGAAGGCAATATCCGTTTCTGCCGTTCATACTTACAGTTGAACTGTCTCTCTACTCTAAAGCCCGGGACACACCAGCGCGCCGCAGACAGTCCCTGCAAACACGAAACGTTGTGGCAACATTGTGGCAACGTTGTGCGTTAGCTGGGGTGCCACACCAGACCGGAACTATATATTACAAAACGAACACATTGTCTTGATAAAACAGCTGTAATTGAGTGCCTGACACGCCAGTCAAGCGCAATCTTGAGAAGGTGTGCATTTCAGTAAGGATTTCAATTGACATGCAGTATGAAACTGAAAGGAGGTTGCATCACTATGATGCATAACATTGCATGTATTGTATTTTCAAGTGTGTGCATTCATCCTGTTGTCATTTTGTTTTGAAAGCAGAAGAATCATTCAACAGGTTGCTGAGACAAATGTAAACCAGTAAAACATATGAAGAGAAACAAACCTTGAATATAAGTTCAGTTGTTTAAACATTTGACAAACTATGGTGAGGGGGTAAGAAAACACACAAATCCAGCAGCTCCTGTATTTCAATACACCAGAAGCCAATATTATTGGCGAGTCGGGTAGTCCATCATCACAGTTCGAGGGCAGGCATCATTTCAGTAATTTCATCCCGTTGCATTCACATCCGTGCCTTGAATGAGATTCAATGTGATCTTTGCTCTCAAGTATGTTCCCAAGTTTTACACTTTCGTGCTTTGCATGAATGGGAATGGAACCGTGTGTGTTGAATGAGGCTCCTTGTGAGCACTGAACTTTGTCCGGTGGAGTTCCTTTTTGTGTTGCTGTAATTGTGTCATTTCTCGATGAGAAAGATTAGGCAACATTTAGTCACTTCTAGCCATGATGCTCAATTTATTTACAAATGTACACTAGTTACTAGGGACCGTTTACGTTGGAGAACAAGATCTATTGTATGCCTGTGTATTTGGGGAAGTCAAATCTGAAATAATGATGAAATTGCGTGTATCCAAAGTTAAAACTTGTGATTTGTCGCCCTTTGGTGTGTAAAAGATGCAAAAGCTTACAGCACCTGGTATTCCCAGGCGGTCTCCCATCCAAATACTGACCAGGCCCGAGCCTGCTTAGCTTCCGAGATCGGACGAGATTGGGCGTATTCAGGCTAGTATGGCCGTAAGCCAGGGAGGCTGTCCCTGACGCTCTACTTAAAGGGAAGGCAATATCCGTTTCTGCCGTTCATACTTACAGTTGAACTGTCTCTCTACTCTAAAGCCCGGGACACACCAGCGCGCCGCAGACAGTCCCTGCTAACACGCCACGTTGTGGCAACATTGTGGCAACGTTGTGCGTTAGCTGGGGTGCCACACCAGACCGGAACTATATATTACAAAACGAACACATTGTCTTGATAAAACAGCTGTAATTGAGTGCCTGACACGCCAGTCAAGCGCAATCTTGAGAAGGTGTGCATTTCAGTAAGGATTTCAATTGACATGCAGTATGAAACTGAAAGGAGGTTGCATCACTATGATGCATAACATTGCATGTATTGTATTTTCAAGTGTTTGCATTCATCCTGTTGTCATTTTGTTTTGAAAGCAGAAGAATCATTCAACAGGTTGCTGAGACAAATGTAAACCAGTAAAACATATGAAGAGAAACAAACCTTGAATATAAGTTCAGTTGTTTAAACATTTGACAAACTATGGTGAGGGGGTAAGAAAACACACAAATCCAGCAGCTCCTGTATTTCAATACACCAGAACCCAATATTATTGGCGAGTCGGGTAGTCCATCATCACAGTTCGAGGGCAGGCATCATTTCAGTAATTTCATCCCGTTGCATTCACATCCGTGCCTTGAATGAGATTGAATGTGATCTTTGCTCTCAAGTATGTTCCCAAGTTTTACACTTTCGTGCTTTGCATGAATGGGAATGGAACCGTGTGTGTTGAATGAGGCTCCTTGTGAGCACTGAACTTTGTCCGGTGGAGTTCCTTTTTGTGTTGCTGTAATTGTGTCATTTCTCGATGAGAAAGATTAGGCAACATTTAGTCACTTCTAGCCATGATGCTCAATTTATTTACGAATGTACCCTAGTTACTAGGGACCGTTTACGTTGGAGAACAAGATCTATTGTATGCCTGTGTATTTGGGGAAGTCAAATCTGAAATAATGATGAAATTGCGTGTATCCAAAGTTAAAACTCGTGATTTGTCGCCCTCTGGTGTGTAAAAGATGCAAAAGCTTACAGCACCTGGTATTCCCAGGCGGTCTCCCATCCAAGTACTGACCAGGCCCGAGCCTGCTTAGCTTCCGAGATCGGACGAGATCGGGCGTATTCAGGCTAGTATGGCCGTAAGCCAGGGAGGCTCTCCCTGACGCTCTACTTAAAGGGAAGGCAATATCCGTTTCTGCCGTTCATACTTACAGTTGAACTGTCTCTCTACTCTAAAGCCCGGGACACACCAGCGCGCCGCAGACAGTCCCTGCTAACACGCCACGTTGTGGCAACATTGTGGCAACGTTGTGCGTTAGCTGGGGTGCCACACCAGACCGGAACTATATATTACAAAACGAACACATTGTCTTGATAAAACAGCTGTAATTGAGTGCCTGACACGCGAGTCAAGCGCAATCTTGACAAGGTGTGCATTTCAGTAAGGATTTCAATTGACATGCAGTATGAAACTGAAAGGAGGTTGCATCACTATGATGCATAACATTGCATGTATTGTATTTTCAAGTGTGTGCATTCATCCTGTTGTCATTTTGTTTTGAAAGCAGAAGAATCATTCAACAGGTTGCTGAGACAAATGTAAACCAGTAAAACATATGAAGAGAAACAAACCTTGAATATAAGTTCAGTTGTTTAAACATTTGACAAACTATGGTGAGGGGGTAAGAAAACATACAAATCCAGCAGCTCCTGTATTTCAATACACCAGAACCCAACATGAATGGCGAGTCGGGTAGTCCATCATCACAGTTCGAGGGCAGGCATCATTTCAGTAATTTCATCCCGTTGCATTCACATCCGTGCCTTGAATGAGATTGAATGTGATCTTTGCTCTCAAGTATGTTCCCAAGTTTTACACTTTCTTGCTTTGCATGAATGGGAATGGAACCGTGTGTGTTGAATGAGGCTCCTTGTGAGCACTGAACTTTGTCCGGTGGAGTTCCTTTTTGTGTTGCTGTAATTGTGTCATTTCTTGATGAGAAAGATTAGGCAACATTTAGTCACTTCTAGCCATGATGCTCAATTTAGTTACGAATGTACCCTAGTTACTAGGGACCGTTTACGTTGGAGAACAAGATCTATTGTATGCCTGTGTATTTGGGGAAGTCAAATCTGAAATAATGATGAAATTGTGTGTATCCAAAGTTAAAACTCGTGATTTGTCGCCCTCTGGTGTGTAAAAGGTGCAAAAGCTTACAGCACCTGGTATTCCCAGGCGGTCTCCCATCCAAGTGCTGACCAGGCCCGAGCCTGCTTGGCTTCCGAGATCGGACGAGATCGGGCGTATTCAGGCTAGAATGGCCATAAGCCAGGGAGGCTGTTCCTGACGCTCTACTTAAAGGGAAGGCAATATCCGTTTCTGCCGTTCATACTTACAGTTGAACTGTCTCTCTACTCTAAAGCCCGGGACACACCAGCGCGCCGCAGACTGTCCCTGCTAACACGCCACGTTGTGGCAACGTTGTGCGTTAGCTGGGGTGCCACACCAGACCGGAACTATATTTTACAAAACGAACACATTGTCTTGATAAAACAGCTGTAATTGAGTGCCTGTCACGCCAGTCAAGCGCAATCTTGAGAAGGTGTGCATTTCAGTAAGGATTTCAATTGACATGCAGTATGAAACTGAAAGGAGGTTGCATCACTATGATGCATAACATTGCATGTAGTGTATTTTCAAGTGTGTGCATTCATCCTGTTGTCATTTTGTTTTGAAAGCAGATGAATCATTCAACAGGTTGCTGAGACAAATGTAAACCAGTAAAACATATGAAGAGAAACAAACCTTGAATATAAGTTCAGTTGTTTAAACATTTGACAAACTATGGTGAGGGGGTAAGAAAACACACAAATCCAGCAGCTCCTGTATTTCAATACACCAGAACCCAATATTATTGGCGAGTCGGGTAGTCCATCATCACAGTTCGAGGGCAGGCATCATTTCAGTAATTTCATCCCGTTGCATTCACATCCGTGCCTTGAATGAGATTGAATGTGATCTTTGCTCTCAAGTACGTTCCCAAGTTTTACACTTTCGTGCTTTGCATGAATGGGAATGGAACCGTGTGTGTTGAATGAGGCTCCTTGTGAGCACTGAACTTTGTCCGGTGGAGTTCCTTTTTGTGTTGCTGTAATTGTGTCATTTCTCGATGAGAAAGATTAGGCAACATTTAGTCACTTCTAGCCATGATGCTCAATTTATTTACGAATGTACCCTAGTTACTAGGGACCGTTTACATTGGAGAACAAGATCTATTGTATGCCTGTGTATTTGGGGAAGTCAAATCTGAAATAATGATGAAATTGCGTGTATCCAAAGTTAAAACTCGTGATTTGTCGCCCTCTGGTGTGTAAAAGATGCAAAAGCTTACAGCACCTGGTATTCCCAGGCGGTCTCCCATCCAAGTACTGACCAGGCCCGAGCCTGCTTAGCTTCCGAGATCGGACGAGATCGGGCGTATTCAGGCTAGTATGGCCGTAAGCCAGGGAGGCTGTCCCTGACGCTCTACTTAAAGGGAAGGCAATATCCGTTTCTGCCGTTCATACTTACAGTTGAACTGTCTCTCTACTCTAAAGTCCGGGACACACCAGCGCGCCGCAGACAGTCCCTGCTAACACGAAACGTTGTGGCAACGTTGTGCGTTAGCTGGGGTGCCACACCAGACCGGAACTATATATTACAAAACGAACACATTGTCTTGGTAAAACAGCTGTAATTGAGTGCCTGACACGCCAGTCAAGCGCAATCTTGAGAAGGTGTGCATTTCAGTAAGGATTTCAATTGACATGCAGTATGAAACTGAAAGGAGGTTGCATCACTATGATGCATAACATTGCATGTATTGTATTTACAAGTGTGTGCATTCATCCTGTTGTCATTTTGTTTTGAAAGCAGAAGAATCATTCAACAGGTTGCTGAGACAAATGTAAACCAGTAAAACATATGAAGAGAAACAAACCTTGAATATAAGTTCAGTTGTTTAAACATTTGACAAACTATGGTGAGGGGGTAAGAAAACACACAAATCCAGCAGCTCCTGTATTTCAATACACCAGAACCCAATATTATTGGCGAGTCGGGTAGTCCATCATCACAGTTCGAGGGCAGGCATCATTTCAGTAATTTCATCCCGTTGCATTCACATCCGTGCCTTGAATGAGATTGAATGTGATCTTTGCTCTCAAGTATGTTCCCAAGTTTTACACTTTCGTGCTTTGCATGAATGGGAATGGAACCGTGTGTGTTGAATTAGGCTCCTTGTGAGCACTGAACTTCGTCCGGTGGAGTTCCTTTTTGTGTTGCTGTAATTGTGTCATTTCTCGATGAGAAAGATTAGGCAACATTTAGTCACTTCTAGCCATGATGCTCAATTTATTTACGAATGTACCCTAGTTACTAGGGACCGTTTACATTGGAGAACAAGATCTATTGTATGCCTGTGTATTTGGGGAAGTCAAATCTGAAATAATGATGAAATTGCGTGTATCCAAAGTTAAAACTCGTGATTTGTCGCCCTCTGGTGTGTAAAAGATGCAAAAGCTTACAGCACCTGGTATTCCCAGGCGGTCTCCCATCCAAGTACTGACCAGGCCCGAGCCTGCTTAGCTTCCGAGATCGGACGAGATTGGGCGTATTCAGGCTAGTATGGCCGTAAGCCAGGGAGGCTGTCCCTGACGCTCTACTTAAAGGGAAGGCAATATCCGTTTCTGCCGTTCATACTTACAGTTGAACTGTCTCTCTACTCTAAAGCCCGGGACACACCTGCGCGCCGCAGACAGTCCCTGCTAACACGCCACGTTGTGGCAGCGTTGTGGCAACGTTGTGCGTTAGCTGGGGTGCCACACCAGACCGGAACTATATATTACAAAACGAACACATTGTCTTGATAAAACAGCTGTAATTGAGTGCCTGACACGCCAGTCAAGCGCAATCTTGAGAAGGTGTGCATTTCAGTAAGGATTTCAATTGACATGCAGTATGAAACTGAAAGGAGGTTGCATCACTATGATGCATAACATTGCATGTATTGTATTTTCAAGTGTGTGCATTCATCCTGTTGTCATTTTGTTTTGAAAGCAGAAGAATCATTCAACAGGTTGCTGAGACAAATGTAAACCAGTAAAACATATGAAGAGAAACAAACCTTGAATATAAGTTCAGTTGTTTAAACATTTGACAAACTATGGTGAGGGGGTAAGAAAACACACAAATCCAGCAGCTCCTGTATTTCAATACACCAGAACCCAATATTATTGGCGAGTCGGGTAGTCCATCATCACAGTTCGAGGGCAGGCATCATTTCAGTAATTTCATCCCGTTGCATTCACATCCGTGCCTTGAATGAGATTGAATGTGATCTTTGCTCTCAAGTATGTTCCCAAGTTTTACACTTTCGTGCTTTGCATGAATGGGAATGGAACCGTGTGTGTTGAATGAGGCTCCTTGTGAGCACTGAACTTTGTCCGGTGGAGTTCCTTTTTGTGTTGCTGTAATTGTGTCATTTCTCGATGAGAAAGATTAGGCAACATTTAGTCACTTCTAGCCATGATGCTCAATTTATTTACGAATGTACCCTAGTTACTAGGGACCGTTTACGTTGGAGAACAAGATCTATTGTATGCCTGTGTATTTGGGGAAGTCAAATCTGAAATAATGATGAAATTGCGTGTATCCAAAGTTAAAACTCGTGATTTGTCGCCCTCTGGTGTGTAAAAGATGCAAAAGCTTACAGCACCTGGTATTCCCAGGCAGTCTCCCATCCAAGTACTGACCAGGAACGAGCCTGCTTAGCTTCCGAGATCGGACGAGATCGGGCGTATTCAGGCTAGTATGGCCGTAAGCCAGGAAGGCTGTCCCTGACGCTCTACTTAATGGGAAGGCAATATCCGTTTCTGCCGTTCATACTTACAGTTGAACTGTCTCTCTACTCTAAAGCCCGGGACACACCAGCACGCCGCAGACAGTCCCTGCTAACACGCCACGTTGTGGCAACATTGTGGCAACGTTGTGCGTTAGCTGGGGTGCCACACCAGACCGGAACTATATATTACAAAACGAACACATTCTCTTGATAAAACAGCTGTAATTGAGTGCCTGACACGCCAGTCAAGCGCAATCTTGAGAAGGTGTGCATTTCAGTAAGGATTTCAATTGACATGCAGTATGAAACTGAAAGGAGGTTGCATCACTATGATGCATAACATTGCATGTATTGTATTTTCAAGTGTGTGCATTCATCCTGTTGTCATTTTGCTTTGAAAGCAGAAGAATCATTCAACAGGTTGCTGAGACAAATGTAAACCAGTAAAACATATGAAGAGAAACAAACCTTGAATATAAGTTCAGTTGTTTAAACATTTGACAAACTATGGTGAGGGGTAAGAAAACACACAAATCCAGCAGCTCCTGTATTTCAATACACCAGAACCCAATATTATTGGCGAGTCGGGTAGTCCATCATCACAGTTCGAGGGCAGGCATCATTTCAGTAATTTCATCCCGTTGCATTCACATCCGTGCCTTGAATGAGATTGAATGTGATCTTTGCTCTCAAGTATGTTCCCAAGTTTTACACTTTCGTGCTTTGCATGAATGGGAATGGAACCGTGTGTGTTGAATGAGGCTCCTTGTGAGCACTGAACTTTGTCCGGTGGAGTTCCTTTTTGTGTTGCTGTAATTGTGTCATTTCTCGATGAGAAAGATTAGGCAACATTTAGTCACTTCTAGCCATGATGCTCAATTTATTTACGAATGTACCCTAGTTACTAGGGACCGTTTACGTTGGAGAACAAGATCTATTTTATGCCTGTGTATTTGGGGAAGTCAAATCTGAAATAATGATGAAATTGCGTGTATCCAAAGTTAAAACTCGTGATTTGTCGCCCTCTGGTGTGTAAAAGATGCAAAAGCTTACAGCACCTGGTATTCCCAGGCGGTCTCCCATCCAAGTACTGACCAGGCCCGAGCCTGCTTAGCTTCCGAGATCGGACGATATCGGGCGTATTCAGGCTAGTATGGCCGTAAGCCAGGGAGGCTGTCCGTGACGCTCTACTTAAAGGGAAGGCAATATCCGTTTCTGCTGCTCATACTTGCAGTTGAACTGTCTCTCTACTCTAAAGTCCGGGACACACCAGCGCGCCGCAGACAGTCCCTGCTAACACGCCACGTTGTGGCAACGTTGTGCGTTAGCTGGGGTGCCACACCAGACCGGAACTATATATTACAAAACGAACACATTGTCTTGATAAAACAGCTGTAATTGAGTGCCTGACACGCCAGTCAAGCGCAATCTTGAGAAGGTGTGCATTTCAGTAAGGATTTCAATTGACATGCAGTATGAAACTGAAAGGAGGTTGCATCACTATGATGCATAACATTGCATGTATTGTATTTTCAAGTGTGTGCATTCATCCTGTTGTCATTTTGTTTTGAAAGCAGAAGAATCATTCAACAGGTTGCTGAGACAAATGTAAACCAGTAAAACATATGAAGAGAAACAAACCTTGAATATAAGTTCAGTTGTTTAAACATTTGACAAACTATGGTGAGGGGGTTAGAAAACACACAAATCCAGCAGCTCCTGTATTTCAATACACCAGAACCCAATATTATTGGCGAGTCGGGTAGTCCATCTTCACAGTTCGAGGGCAGGCATCATTTCAGTAATTTCATCCCGTTGCATTCACATCCGTGCCTTGAATGAGATTGAATGTGATCTTTGCTCTCAAGTATGTTCCCAAGTTTTACACTTTCGTGCATTGCATGAATGGGAATGGAACCGTGTGTGTTGAATGAGGCTCCTTGTGAGCACTGAACTTTGTCCGGTGGAGTTCTTTTTTGTGTTGCTGTAATTGTGTCATTTCTCGATGAGAAAGATTAGGCAACATTTAGTCACTTCTAGCCATGATGCTCAATTTATTTACGAATGTACCCTAGTTACTAGGGACCGTTTACGTTGGAGAACAAGATCTATTGTATGCCTATGTATTTGGGGAAGTCAAATCTGAAATAATGATGAAATTGCGTGTATCCAAAGTTAAAACTCGTGATTTGTCGCCCTCTGGTGTGTAAAAGATGCAAAAGCTTTCAGCACCAGGTATTCCCAGGCGGTCTCCCATCCAAGTACTGACCAGGAACGAGCCTGCTTGACTTCCGAGATCGGACGAGATCGGGCGTATTCAGGCTAGTATGGCCGTAAGCCAGGAAGGCTGTCCCTGACGCTCTACTTAAAGGGAAGGCAATATCCGTTTCTGCCGTTCATACTTACAGTTGAACTGTCTCTCTACTCTAAAGCCCGGGACACACCAGCGCGCCGCAGACAGTCCCTGCTAACACGCCACGTTGTGGCAACGTTGTGCGTTAGCTGGGGTGCCACACCAGACCGGAACTATATATTACAAAACGAACACATTTGTCTTGATAAAACAGCTGTAATTGAATGCCTGACACGCCAGTCAAGCGCAATCTTGAGAAGGTGTGCATTTCAGTAAGGATTTCAATTGACATGCAGTATGAAACTGAAAGGAGGTTGCATCACTATGATGCATAACATTGCATGTATTGTATTTTCAAGTGTGTGCATTCATCCTGTTGTCATTTTGTTTTGAAAGCAGAAGAATCATTCAACAGGTTGCTGAGACAAATGTAAACCAGTAAAACATATGAAGAGAAACAAACCTTGAATATAAGTTCAGTTGTTTAAACATTTGACAAACTATGGTGAGGGGGTAAGAAAACACACAAATCCAGCAGCTCCTGTATTTCAATACACCAGATCCCAATATTATTGGCGAGTCGGGTAGTCCATCATCACAGTTCGAGGGCAGGCATCATTTCAGTAATTTCATCCCGTTGCATTCACATGCGTGCCTTGAATGAGATTGAATGTTATCTTTACTCTCAAGTACGTACCCAAGTTTTACACTTTCGTGGTTTGCATGAATGGGAATGGAACCGTGTGTGTTGAATGATGCTCCTTGTGAGCACTGAACTTTGTCCGGTGGAGTTCCTTTTTTGTTGCTGTAATTGTGTCATTTCTTGATGAGAAAGATTAGGCAACATTTAGTCACTTCTAGCCATGATGCTCAATTTATTGACGAATGTATCCTAGTTACTAGGGACCGTTTACGTTGGAGAACAAGATCTATTGTATGCCTGTGTATTTGGGGAAGTCAAATCTGAAATAATGATGAAATTGCGTGTATCCAAAGTTAAAACTCGTGATTTGTCGCCCTCTGGTGTGTAAAAGATGCAAAAGCTTACAGCACCTGGTATTCCAAGGCAGTCTCCCATCCAAGTACTGACCAGGCCCGAGCCTGCTTAACTTCCGAGATCGGACAAGATCGGGCGTATTCAGGCTAGTATGGCCGTAAGCCAGGGAGGCTGTCCCTGACGCTCTACTTAAAGGGAAGGCAATATCCGTTTCTGCCGTTCATACTTACAGTTGAACTGTCTCTCTACTCTAATGCCCGGGACACACCAGCGCGCCGCAGACAGTCCCTGCTAACACGAAACGTTGTGGCAACGTTGTGCGTTAGTTGGGGTGCCACACCAGACCGGAACTATATTTTACAAAACGAACACATTGTCTTGATAATACAGCTGTAATTGAGTGCCTGACACGCCAGTCAAGCGCAATCTTGAGAAGGTGTGCATTTCAGTAAGGATTTCAATTGACATGCAGTATGAAACTGAAAGGAGGTTGCATCACTATGATGCATAACATTGCATGTATTGTATTTTCAAGTGTGTGCATTCATCCTGTTGTCATTTTGTTTTGAAAGCAGAAGAATCATTCAACAGGTTGCTGAGACAAATGTAAACCAGTAAAACATATGAAGAGAAACAAACCTTGAATATAAGTTCAGTTGTTTAAACATTTGACAAACTATGGTGAGGGGGTAAGAAAACACACAAATCCAGCAGCTCCTGTATTTCAATACACCAGAACCCAATATTATTGGCGAGTCGGGTAGTCCATCATCACAGTTCGAGGGCAGGCATCATTTCAGTAATTTCATCCCGTTGCATTCACATCCGTGCCTTGAATGAGATTGAATGTGATCTTTGCTCTCAAGTATGTTCCCAAGTTTTACACTTTCGTACTTTGCATGAATGGGAATGGAACCGTGTGTGTTGAATGAGGCTCCTTGTGAGCACTGAACTTTGTCCGGTGGAGTTCCTTTTTGTGTTGCTGTAATTGTGTCATTTCTTGATGAGAAAGATTAGGCAACATTTAGTCAATTCTAGCCATGATGCTCAAATTATTTACGAATGTACCCTAGTTACTAGGGACCGTTTACGTTGGAGAACAAGATCTATTGTATGCCTGTGTATTTGGGGAAGTCAAATCTGAAATAATGATGAAATTGCGTGTATCCAAAGTTAAAACTCGTGATTTGTCGCCCTCTGGTGTGTAAAAGATGCAAAAGCTTACAGCACCTGGTATTCCCAGGCAGTCTCCCATCCAAGTACTGACCAGGCCCGAGCCTGCTTAACTTCCGAGATCGTACGAGATCGGGCGTATTCAGGCTAGTATGGCCGTAAGCCAGGGAGGCTGTCCCTGACGCTCTACTTAAAGGGAAGGCAATATCCGTTTCTGCCGTTCATACTTACAGTTGAACTGTCTCTCTACTCTAAAGCCCGGGACACACCAGCGCGCCGCAGACAGTCCCTGCTAACACGAAACGTTGTGGCAACGTTGTGCGTTAGCTGGGGTGCCACACCAGACCGGAACTATATTTTACAAAACGAACACATTGTCTTGATAATACAGCTGTAATTGAGTGCCTGACACGCCAGTCAAGCGCAATCTTGAGAAGGTGTGCATTTCAGTAAGGATTTCAATTGACATGCAGTATGAAACTGAAAGGAGGTTGCATCACTATGATGCATAACATTGCATGTATTGTATTTTCAAGTGTGTGCATTCATCCTGTTGTCATTTTGTTTTGAAAGCAGAAGAATCATTCAACAGGTTGCTGAGACAAATGTAAACCAGTAAAACATATGAAGAGAAACAAACCTTGAATATAAGTTCAGTTGTTTAAACATTTGACAAACTATGGTGAGGGGGTAAGAAAACACACAAATCCAGCAGCTCCTGTATTTCAATACACCAGAACCCAATATTATTGGCGAGTCGGGTAGTCCATCATCACAGTTCGAGGGCAGGCATCATTTCAGTAATTTCATCCCGTTGCATTCACATCCGTGCCTTGAATGAGATTGAATGTGATCTTTGCTCTCAAGTATGTTCCCAAGTTTTACACTTTCGTGCTTTGCATGAATGGGAATGGAACCGTGTGTGTTGAATGAGGCTCCTTGTGAGCACTGAACTTTGTCCGGTGGAGTTCCTTTTTGTGTTGCTGTAATTGTGTCATTTCTTGATGAGAAAGATTAGGCAACATTTAGTCACTTCTAGCCATGATGCTCAATTTATTTACGAATGTACCCTAGTTACTAGGGACCGTTTACGTTGGAGAACAAAATGTATTGTATGCCTGTGTATTTGGGGAAGTCAAATCTGAAATAATGATGAAATTGTGTGTATCCAAAGTTAAAAATCGTGATTTGTCACCCTCTGGTGTGTCAAAGGTGCAAAAGCTTAAAGCACCTGGTATTCCCAGGCGGTCTCCTATTCAAGTACTGACCAGGCCCGAGCCTGCTTGGCTTCCGAGATCGGACGAGATCGGGCGTATTCAGGCTAGTATGGCCGTAAGCAAGTGAGACTTTCCCTGACGCTCTACTTAAAGGGAAGGCAATATCCGTTTCTGCCGTTCATACTTACAGTTGAACTGTCTCTCTACTCTAAAGCCCGGGACATACCAGCGTGTCGCAGAAAGTCCCTGCTAACACGCCACGTTGTGGCAACGTTGTGGCAAAGTTGTGCATTAGCTGGGGTGCCACACCAGACCGGAACTATATTTTACAAAACGATCACATTGTCTTGATAAAACAGCTGTAATTGAGTGCCTGACACGCCAGTCAAGCGCAATCTTGAGAAGGTGTGCATTTCAGTAAGGATATCAATTGACATGCAGTATGAAACTGAAAGGAGGTTGCATCACTATGATGCATAACATTGCATGTATTGTATTTTCAAGTGTGTGCATTCATCCTGTTGTCATTTTGTTTTGAAAGCAGAAGAATCATTCAACAGGTTGCTGAGACAAATGTAAACCAGTAAAACATATGAAGAGAAACAAACCTTGAATATAAGTTCAGTTGTTTAAACATTTGACAAACTATGGTGAGGGGGTAAGAAAACACACAAATCCAGCAGCTCCTGTATTTCAATACACCAGAACCCAATATTATTGGCGAGTCGGGTAGTCCATCATCACAGTTCGAGGGCAGGCATCATTTCAGTAATTTCATCCCGATGCATTCACATCCGTGCCTTGAATGAGATTGAATGTGATCTTTGCTCTCAAGTATGTTCCCAAGTTTTACACTTTCGTGCTTTGCATGAATTGGAATGGAACCATGTGTGTTGAATGAGGCTCCTTGTGAGCACTGAACTTTGTCCGGTGGAGTTCTTTTTGTGTTGCTGTAATTGTGTCATTTCTCGATGAGAAAGATTTGGCAACATTTAGTCACTTCTAGCCATGATGCTCAATTTATTGACGAATGTACCCTAGTTACTAGGGACCGTTTACGTTGGAGAACAAGATCTATTGTATGCCTGTGTATTTGGGGAAGTAAAACCTGAAATAATGATGAAATTGTGTGTATCCAAAGTTAAAACTCGTGATTTGTCGCCCTCTGGTGTGTAAAAGGTGCAAAAGCTTACAGCACCTGGTATTCCCAGGCGGTCTCCCATCCAAGTACTCACCAGGCCCAAGCCTGCTTGGCTTCCGAGATCGGACGAGATCGGGCGTATTCAGGCTAGTATGGCCGTGAGCCAGGGAGGCTGTCCCTGACGCTCTACTTAAAGGGAAGGCAATATCCGTTTCTGCCGATCATACTTACAGTTGAACTGTCTCTCTACTCTAAAGCCCGGGACACACCAGTGCGCCGCAGACAGTCCCTGCTAACACGCCACGTTGTGGCAACATTGTGGCAACGTTGTGCGTTAGCTGGGGTGCCACACTAGACCGGAACTATATTTTACAAAACGAACACATTGTCTTGATAATACAGCTGTAATTGAGTGCCTGACACGCCAGTCAAGCGCAATCTTGAGAAGGTGTGCATTTCAGTAAGGATTTCAATTGACATGCAGTATGAAACTGAAAGGAGGTTGCATCACTATGATGCATAACATTGCATGTATTGTATTTTCAAGTGTGTGCATTCATCCTGTTGTCATTTTGTTTTGAAAGCAGAAGAATCATTCAACAGGTTGCTGAGACAAATGTAAACCAGTAAAACATATGAAGAGAAACAAACCTTGAATATAAGTTCAGTTGTTTAAACATTTGACAAACTATGGTGAGGGGGTAAGAAAACACACAAATCCAGCAGCTCCTGTATTTCAATACACCAGAACCCAATATTATTGGCGAGTCGGGTAGTCCATCATCACAGTTCGAGGGCAGGCATCATTTCAGTAATTTCATCCCGTTGCATTCACATCCGTGCCTTGAATGAGATTGAATGTGATCTTTGCTCTCAAGTATGTTCCCAAGTTTTACACTTTCGTGCTTTGCATGAATGGGAATGGAACTGTGTGTGTTGAATGAGGCTCCTTGTGAGCACTGAACTTTGTCCGGTGGAGTTCCTTTTTGTGTTGCTGTAATTGTGTCATTTCTCGATGAGAAAGATTAGGCAACATTTAGTCACTTCTAGCCATGATGCTCAATTTATTTACGAATGTACCCTAGTTACTAGGGACCGTTTACGTTGGAGAACAAGATCTATTGTATGCCTGTGTATTTGGGGAAGTAAAATCTGAAATAATGATGAAATTGTGTGTATCCAAAGTTAAAACTCGTGATTTGTCGCCCTCTGGTGTGTAAAAGGTGCAAAAGCTTACAGCACCTGGTATTCCCAGGCGGTCTCCCATCCAAGTACTGACCAGGCCCGAGACTGCTTGGCTTCCGAGATCGGACGAGATCGGGCGTATTCAGGCTAGTATGGCCGTAAGCCAGGTAGGCTGTCCCTGACGCTCTACTTAAAGGGATGGCAATATCCGTTTCTGCCGTTCATACTTACAGTTGAACTGTCTCTCTACTCTAAAGCCCGGGACACACCAGTGCGCCGCAGACAGTCCCTGCTAACACGCCACGTTGTGGCAACGTTGTGGCAACGTTGTGCGTTAGCTGGGGTGCCACACCAGACCGGAACTATATTTTACAAAACGAACACATTGTCTTGATAAAACAGCTGTAATTGAGTGCCTGACACGCCAGTCAAGCGCAATCTTGAGAAGGTGTGCATTTCAGTAAGGATTTCAATTGACATGCAGTATGAAACTGAAAGGAGGTTGCATCACTATGATGCATAACATTGCATGTATTGTATTTTCAAGTGTGTGCATTCATCCTGTTGTCATTTTGTTTTGAAAGCAGAAGAATCATTCAACAGGTTGCTGAGACAAATGTAAACCAGTAAAACATATGAAGAGAAACAAACCTTGAATATAAGTTCAGTTGTTTAAACATTTGACAAACTATGGTGAGGGGTAAGAAAACACACAAATCCAGCAGCTCCTGTATTTCAATACACCAGAACCCAATATTATTGGCGAGTCGGGTAGTCCATCATCACAGTTCGAGGGCAGGCATCATTTCAGTAATTTCATCCCGTTGCATTCACATCCGTGCCTTGAATGAGATTGAATGTGATCTTTGCTCTCAAGTATGTTCCCAAGTTTTACACTTTCGTGCTTTGCATGAATGGGAATGGAACCGTGTGTGTTGAATGAGGCTCCTTGTGAGCACTGAACTTTGTCCGGTGGAGTTCTTTTTGTGTTGCTGTAATTGTGTCATTTCTCGATGAGAAAGATTAGGCAACATTTAGTCACTTCTAGCCATGATGCTCAATTTATTTACGAATGTACCCTAGTTACTAGGGACCGTTTACGTTGGAGAACAAGATCTATTGTATGCCTGTGTATTTGGGGAAGTAAAACCTGAAATAATGATGAAATTGTCTGTATCCCAAGTTAAAACTCGTGATTTGTCGCCCTCTGGTGTGTAAAAGGTGCAAAAGCTTACAGCACCTGGTATTCCCAGGCGGTCTCCCATCCAAGTACTGACCAGGCCCAAGCCTGCTTGGCTTCCGAGATCGGACGAGATCGGGCGTATTCAGGCTAGTATGGCCGTAAGCCAGGGAGGCTGTCCCTGACGCTTTACTTAAAGGGAAGGCAATATCCGTTTCTGCCGATCATACTTACAGTTGAACTGTCTCTCTACTCTAAAGCCCGGGACACACCAGTGCGCCGCAGACAGTCCCTGCTAACACGCCACGTTGTGGCAACGTTGTGGCAACGTTGTGCGTTAGCTGGGGTGCCACACCAGACCGGAACTATATATTACAAAACGAACACATTGTCTTGATAAAACAGCTGTAATTGAGTGCCTGACACGCCAGTCAAGCGCAATCTTGAGAAGGTGTGCATTTCAGTAAGGATTTCAATTGACATGCAGTATGAAACTGAAAGGAGGTTGCATCACTATGATGCATAACATTGCATGTATTGTATTTTCAAGTGTGTGCATTCATCCTGTTGTCATTTTGTTTTGAAAGTAGAAGAATCATTTTTGCTGAGGTTGCTGAGACAAATGTAAACCAGTAAAACATATGAAGAGAAACAAACCTTGAATATAAGTTCAGTTGTTTAAACATTTGACAAACTATGGTGAGGGGGTAAGAAAACACACAAATCCAGCAGCTCCTGTATTTCAATACACCAGAACCCAATATTATTGGCGAGTCGGGTAGTCCATCATCACAGTTCGAGGGCAGGCATCATTTCAGTAATTTCATCCCGTTGCATTCACATCCGTGCCTTGAATGAGATTGAATGTGATCTTTGCTCTCAAGTATGTTCCCAAGTTTTACACTTTCGTGCTTTGCATGAATGGGAATGGAACCGTGTGTGTTGAATGAGGCTCCTTGTGAGCACTGATCTTTGTCCGGTGGAGTTCCTTTTTGTGTTGCTGTAATTGTGTCATTTCTCGATGAGAAAGATTAGGCAACATTTAGTCACTTCTAGCCATGATGCTCAATTTATTTACGAATGTACCCTAGTTACTAGGGACCGTTTACGTTGGAGAACAAGATCTATTGTATGCCTGTGTATTCGGGGAAGTCAAATCTGAAATAATGATGAAATTGCGTGTATCCAAAGTTAAAACTCGTGATTTGTCGCCCTCTGGTGTGTAAAAGATGCAAAAGCTTACAGCACCTGGTATTCCCAGGCGGTCTCCCATTCAAGTACTGACCAGGCCCGAGCCTGCTTAGCTTCCGAGATCGGGCGTATTCAGGCTAGTATGGCCGTAAGCCAGGGAGGCTGTCCCTGACGCTCTACTTAAAGGGAAGGCAATATCCGTTTCTGCCGCTCATACTTGCAAATGAACTGTCTCTCTACTCTAAAGTCCGGGACACACCAGCGCGCCGCAGACAGTCCCTGCTAACACGAAACTTTGTGGCAACGTTGTGGCAACGTTGTGCGTTAGCTGGGGTGCCACACCAGACCGGAACTATATTTTACAAAACGAACACATTGTCTTGATAAAACAGCTGTAATTGAGTGCCTGACACGCCAGTCAAGCGCAATCTTGAGAAGGTGTGCATTTCAGTAAGGATTTCAATTGACATGCAGTATGAAACTGAAAGGAGGTTGCATCACTATGATGCATAACATTGCATGTATTATATTTTCAAGTGTGTGCATTCATCCTGTTGTCATTTTGTTTTGAAAGCAGAAGAATCATTCAACAGGTTGCTGAGACAAATGTAAACCAGTAAAACATATGAAGAGAAACAAACCTTGAATATAAGTTCAGTTGTTTAAACATTTGACAAACTATGGTGAGGGGGTAAGAAAACACACAAATCCAGCAGCTCCTGTATTTCAATACACCAGAACCCAATATTATTGGCGAGTCTGGTAGTCCATCATCACAGTTCGAGGGCAGGCATCATTTCAGTAATTTCATCCCGTTGCATTCACATCCGTGCCTTGAATGAGATTGAATGTGATCTTTGCTCTCAAGTATGTTCCCAAGTTTTACACTTTCGTGCTTTGCATGAATGGGAATGGAACCGTGTGTGTTGAATGAGGCTCCTTGTGAGCACTGAACTTTGTCCGGTGGAGTTCCTTTTTGTGTTGCTGTAATTGTGTAATTTCTCGATGAGAAAGATTAGGCAACATTTAGTCACTTCTAGCCATGATGCTCAATTTATTTACGAATGTACCCTAGTTACTAGGGACCGTTTACGTTGGAGAACAAGATCTATTGTATGCCTGTGTATTCGGGGAAGTCAAATCTGAAATAATGATGAAATTGCGTGTATCCAAAGTTAAAACTCGTGATTTGTCGCCCTCTGGTGTGTAAAAGATGCAAAAGCTTACAGCACCTGGTATTCCCAGGCGGTCTCCCATCCAAGTACTGACCAGGCCCGAGCCTGCTTAGCTTCCGAGATCGGACGAGATCGGGCGTATTCAGGCTAGTATGGCCGTAAGCCAGGGAAGCTGTCCCTGACGCTCTACTTAAAGGGAAGGCAATATCCGTTTCTGCCGCTCATACTTGCAGTTGAACTGTCTCTCTACTCTAAAGTCCGGGACACACCAGCGCGCCGCAGACAGTCCCTGCTAACACGAAACGTTGTGGCAACGTTGTGCGTTAGCTGGGGTGCCACACCAGACCGGAACTATATATTACAAAACGAACACATTGTCTTGATAAAACAGCTGTAATTGAGTGCCTGACACGCCAGTCAAGCGCAATCTTGAGAAGGTGTGCATTTCAGTAAGGATTTCAATTGACATGCAGTATGAAACTGAAAGGAGGTTGCATCACTATGATGCATAACATTGCATGTATTGTATTTTCAAGTGTGTGCATTCATCCTGTTGTCATTTTGTTTTGAAAGCAGAAGAATCATTCAACAGGTTGCTGAGACAAATGTAAACCAGTAAAACATATGAAGAGAAACAAACCTTGAATATAAGTTCAGTTGTTTAAACATTTGACAAACTATGGTGAGGGGGTAAGAAAACACACAAATCCAGCAGCTCCTGTATTTCAATACACCAGAACCCAATATTATTGGCGAGTCGGGTAGTCCATCATCACAGTTCGAGGGCAGGCATCATTTCAGTAATTTCATCCCGTTGCATTCACATCCGTGCCTTGAATGAGATTGAATGTGATCTTTGCTCTCAAGTATGTTCCCAAGTTTTACACTTTCGTGCTTTGCATGAATGGGAATGGAACCGTGTGTGTTGAATGAGGCTCCTTGTGAGCACTGAACTTTGTCCGGTGGAGTTCCTTTTTGTGTTGCTGTAATTGTGTCATTTCTCGATGAGAAAGATTAGGCAACATTTAGTCACTTCTAGCCATGATGCTCAATTTATTTACGAATGTACCCTAGTTACTAGGGACCGTTTACGTTGGAGAACAAGATCTATTGTATGCCTGTGTATTCGGGGAAGTCAAATCTGAAATAATGATGAAATTGCGTGTATCCAAAGTTAAAACTCGTGATTTGTCGCCCTCTGGTGTGTAAAAGATGCAAAAGCTTACAGCACCTGGTATTCCCAGGCGGTCTCCCATCCAAGTACTGACCAGGCCCGAGCCTGCTTAGCTTCCGAGATCGGACGAGATCGGGCGTATTCAGGCTAGTATGGCCGTAAGCCAGGGAAGCTGTCCCTGACGCTCTACTTAAAGGGAAGGCAATATCCGATTCTGCCGCTCATACTTGCAGTTGAACTGTCTCTCTACTCTAAAGTCCGGGACACACCAGCGCGCCGCAGACAGTCCCTGCTAACACGAAACGTTGTGGCAACGTTGTGTGTTAGCTGGGGTGCCACACCAGACCGGAACTATATATTACAAAACGAACACATTGTCTTGATAAAACAGCTGTAATTGAGTGCCTGACACGCCAGTCAAGCGCAATCTTGAGAAGGTGTGCATTTCAGTAAGGATTTCAATTGACATGCAGTATGAAACTGAAAGGAGGTTGCATCACTATGATGCATAACATTGCATGTATTGTATTTTCAAGTGTGTGCATTCATCCTGTTGTCATTTTGTTTTGAAAGTAGAAGAATCATTTTTGCTGAGGTTGCTGAGACAAATGTAAACCAGTAAAACATATGAAGAGAAACAAACCTTGAATATAAGTTCAGTTGTTTAAACATTTGACAAACTATGGTGAGGGGGTAAGAAAACACACAAATCCAGCAGCTCCTGTATTTCAATACACCAGAACCCAATATTATTGGCGAGTCGGGTAGTCCATCATCACAGTTCGAGGGCAGGCATCATTTCAGTAATTTCATCCCGTTGCATTCACATCCGTGCCTTGAATGAGATTGAATGTGATCTTTGCTCTCAAGTATGTTCCCAAGTTTTACACTTTCGTGCTTTGCATGAATGGGAATGGAACCATGTGTGTTGAATGAGGCTCCTTGTGAGCACTGAACTTTGTCCGGTGGAGTTCCTTTTTGTGTTGCTGTAATTGTGTCATTTCTCGATGAGAAAGATTAGGCAACATTTAGTCACTTCTAGCCATGATGCTCAATTTATTTATGAATGTACCCTAGTTACTAGGGACCGTTTACGTTGGAGAACAAGATCTATTGTATGCCTGTGTATTTGGGGAAGTCAAATCTGAAATAATGATGAAATTGCGTGTATCCAAAGTTAAAACTCGTGATTTGTCGCCCTCTGGTGTGTAAAAGATGCAAAAGCTTACAGCACCTGGTATTCCCAGTCGGTCTCCCATCCAAGTACTGACCAGGCCCGAGCCTGCTTAGCTTCCGAGATCGGACGAGATCGGGCGTATTCAGGCTAGTATGGCCGTAAGCCAGGGAGGCTGTCCCTGACGCTCTACTTAAAGGGAAGGCAATATCCGTTTCTGCCGTTCATACTTACAGTTGAACTGTCTCTCTACTCTAAAGCCCGGGACACACCAGCGCACCGCAGACAGTCCCTGCTAACACGCCACGTTGTGGCAACATTGTGGCAACGTTGTGCGTTAGCTGGGGTGCCACACCAGACCGGAACTATATATTACAAAACGAACACATTGTCTTGATAAAACAGCTGTAATTGAGTGCCTGACACGCCAGTCAAGCGCAATCTTGAGAAGGTGTGCATTTCAGTAAGGATTTCAATTGACATGCAGTATGAAACTGAAAGGAGGTTGCATCACTATGATGCATAACATTGCATGTATTGTATTTTCAAGTGTGTGCATTCATCCTGTTGTCATTTTGTTTTGAAAGTAGAAGAATCATTTTTGCTGAGGTTGCTGAGACAAATGTAAACCAGTAAAACATATGAAGAGAAACAAACCTTGAATATAAGTTCAGTTGTTTAAACATTTGACAAACTATGGTGAGGGGGTAAGAAAACACACAAATCCAGCAGCTCCTGTATTTCAATACACCAGAACCCAATATTATTGGCGAGTCGGGTAGTCCATCATCACAGTTCGAGGGCAGGCATCATTTCAGTAATTTCATCCCGTTGCATTCACATCCGTGCCTTGAATGAGATTGAATGTGATCTTTGCTCTCAAGTATGTTCCCAAGTTTTACACTTTCGTGCTTTGCATGAATGGGAATGGAACCGTGTGTGTTGAATGAAGCTCCTTGTGAGCACTGAACTTTGTCCGGTGGAGTTCCTTTTTGTGTTGCTGTAATTGTGTCATTTCTCGATGAGAAAGATTAGGCAACATTTAGTCACTTCTAGCCATGATGCTCAATTTATTTACGAATGTACCCTAGTTACTAGGGACCGTTTACGTTGGAGAACAAGATCTATTGTATGCCTGTGTATTTGGGGAAGTCAAATCTGAAATAATGATGAAATTGCGTGTATCCAAAGTTAAAACTTGTGATTTGTCGCCCTCTGGTGTGTAAAAGATGCAAAAGCTTACAGCACCTGGTATTCCCAGGCGGTCTCCCATCCAAGTACTGACCAGGCCCGAGCCTGCTTAGCTTCCGAGATCGGACGAGATCGGGCGTATTCAGGCTAGTATGGCCGTAAGCCAGGGAGGCTGTCCCTGACGCTCTACTTAAAGGGAAGGCAATATCCGTTTCTGCCGTTCATACTTACAGTTGAACTGTCTCTCTACTCTAAAGCCCGGGACACACCAGCGCGCCGCAGACAGTCCCTGCTAACACGCCACGTTGTGGCAACATTGTGGCAACGTTGTGCGTTAGCTGGGGTGCCACACCAGACCGGAACTATATATTACAAAACGAACACATTCTCTTGATAAAACAGCTGTAATTGAGTGCCTGACACGCCAGTCAAGCGCAATCTTGAGAAGGTGTGCATTTCAGTAAGGATTTCAATTGACATGCAGTATGAAACTGAAAGGAGGTTGCATCACTATGATGCATAACATTGCATGTATTGTATTTTCAAGTGTGTGCATTCATCCTGTTGTCATTTTGTTTTGAATGCAGAAGAATCATTCAACAGGTTGCTGAGACAAATGTAAACCAGTAAAACATATGAAGAGAAACAAACCTTGAATATAAGTTCAGTTGTTTAAACATTTGACAAACTATGGTGAGGGGGTAAGAAAACACACAAATCCAGCAGCTCCTGTATTTCAATACACCAGAACCCAATATTATTGGCGAGTCGGGTAGTCCATCATCACAGTTCGAGGGCAGGCATCATTTCAGTAATTTCATCCCGTTGCATTCACATCCGTGCCTTGAATGAGATTGAATGTGATCTTTGCTCTCAAGTATTTTCCCAAGTTTTACACTTTCGTGCTTTGCATGAATGGGAATGGAACCGTGTGTGTTGAATGAGGCTCCTTGTGAGCACTGAACTTTGTCCGGTGGAGTTCCTTTTTGTGTTGCTGTAATTGTGTCATTTCTCGATGAGAAAGATTAGGCAACATTTAGTCACTTCTAGCCATGATGCTCAATTTATTTACGAATGTACACTAGTTACTAGGGACCGTTTACGTTGGAGAACAAGATCTATTCTATGCCTGTGTATTTGGGGAAGTCAAATCTGAAATAATGATGAAATTGCGTGTATCCAAAGTTAAAACTCGTGATTTGTCGCCCTCTGGTGTGTAAAAGATGCAAAAGCTTACAGCACCTGGTATTCCCAGGCGGTCTCCCATCCAAGTACTGACCAGGCCCGAGCCTGCTTAGCTTCCGAGATCGGACGAGATCGGGCGTTTTCAGGCTAGTATGGCCGTAAGCCAGGGAGGCTGTCCCTGACGCTCTACTTAAAGGGAAGGCAATATCCGTTTCTTCCGCTCATACTTGCAATTGAACTGTCTCTCTACTCTAAAGTCCGGGACACACCAGCGCGCCGCAGACAGTCCCTGCTAACACGAAACGTTGTGGCAACGTTGTGCGTTAGCTGGGGTGCCACACCAGACCGGAACTATATATTACAAAACGAACACATTGTCTTGATAAAACAGCTGTAATTGAGTGCCTGACACGCCAGTCAAGCGCAATCTTGAGAAGGTGTGCATTTTAGTAAGGATTTCAATTGACATGCAGTATGAAACTGAAAGGAGGTTGCATCACTATGATGCATAACATTGCATGTATTGTATTTTCAAGTGTGTGCATTCATCCTGTTGTCATTTTGTTTTGAAAGCAGAAGAATCATTCAACAGGTTGCTGAGACAAATGTAAACCAGTAAAACATATGAAGAGAAACAAACCTTGAATATAAGTTCAGTTGTTTAAACATTTGACAAACTATGGTGAGGGGGTAAGAAAACACACAAATCCAGCAGCTCCTGTATTTCAATACACCAGAACCCAATATTATTGGCGAGTCGGGTAGTCCATCATCACAGTTCGAGGGCAGGCATCATTTCAGTAATTTCATCCCGTTGCATTCACATCCGTGCCTTGAATGAGATTGAATGTGATCTTTGCTCTCAAGTATGTTCCCAAGTTTTACACTTTCGTGCTTTGCATGAATGGGAATGGAACCGTGTGTGTTGAATGAGGCTCCTTGTGAGCACTGAACTTTGTCCGGTGGAGTTCCTTTTTGTGTTGCTGTAATTGTGTCATTTCTCGATGAGAAAGATTAGGCAACATTTAGTCACTTCTAGCCATGATGCTCAATTTATTTACGAATGTACCCTAGTTACTAGGGACCGTTTACGTTGGAGAACAAGATCTATTGTATGCCTGTGTATTTGGGGAAGTCAAATCTGAAATAATGATGAAATTGCGTGTATCCAAAGTTAAAACTCGTGATTTGTCGCCCTCTGGTGTGTAAAAGATGCAAAAGCTTACAGCACCTGGTATTCCCAGGCGGTCTCCCATCCAAGTACTGACCAGGCCCGAGCCTGCTTAGCTTCCGAGATCGGACGAGATCGGGCGTATTCAGGCTAGTATGGCCGTAAGCCAGGGAAGCTGTCCCTGACGCTCTACTTAAAGGGAAGGCAATATCCGTTTCTGCCGCTCATACTTGCAGTTGAACTGTCTCTCTACTCTAAAGTCCGGGACACACCAGCGCGCCGCAGACAGTCCCTGCTAACACGAAACGTTGTGGCAACGTTGTGCGTTAGCTGGGGTGCCACACCAGACCGGAACTATATTTTACAAAACGAACACATTGTCTTGATAATACAGCTGTAATTGAGTGCCTGACATGCCAGTCAAGCGCAATCTTGAGAAGGTGTGCATTTCAGTAAGGATTTCAATTGACATGCAGTATGAAACTGAAAGGAGGTTGCATCACTATGATGCATAACATTGCATGTATTGTATTTTCAAGTGTGTGCATTCATCCTGTTGTCATTTTGTTTTGAAAGCAGAAGAATCATTCAACAGGTTGCTGAGACAAATGTAAACCAGTAAAACATATGAAGAGAAACATACCTTGAATATAAGTTCAGTTGTTTAAACATTTGACAAACTATGGTGAGGGGGTAAGAAAACACACAAATCCAGCAGCTCCTGTATTTCAATACACCAGAACCCAATATTATTGGCGAGTCGGGTAGTCCATCATCACAGTTCGAGGGCAGGCATCATTTCAGTAATTTCATCCCGTTGCATTCACATCCGTGCCTTGAATGAGATTGAATGTGATCTTTGCTCTCAAGTATGTTCCCAAGTTTTACACTTTCGTGCTTTGCATGAATGGGAATGGAACCGTGTGTGTTGAATGAGGCTCCTTGTGAGCACTGAACTTTGTCCGGTGGAGTTCCTTTTTGTGTTGCTGTAATTGTGTCATTTCTCGATGAGAAAGATTAGGCAACATTTAGTCACTTCTAGCCATGATGCTCAATTTATTTACGAATGTACCCTAGTTACTAGGGACCGTTTACGTTGGAGAACAAGATCTATTGTATGCCTGTGTATTTGGGGAAGTCAAATCTGAAATAATGATGAAATTGCGTGTATCCAAAGTTAAAACTCGTGATTTGTCGCCCTCTGGTGTGTAAAAGATGCAAAAGCTTACAGCACCAGGTATTCCCAGGCGGTCTCCCATCCAAGTACTGACCAGGCCCGAGCCTGCTTAGCTTCCGAGATCGGACGAGATCGGGCGTATTCAGGCTAGTATGGCCGTAAGCCAGTGAGGCTGTCCCTGACGCTCTACTTAAAGGGAAGGCAATATCCGTTTCTGCCGTTCATACTTACAGTTGAACTGTCTCTCTACTCTAAAGCCCGGGACACACCAGCGCGCCGCAGACAGTCCCTGCTAACACGCCACGTTGTGGCAACATTGTGGCAACGTTGTGCGTTAGCTGGGGTGCCACACCAGACCGGAACTATATATTACAAAACGAACACATTGTCTTGATAAAACAGCTGTAATTGAGTGCCTGACACGCCCGTCAAGCGCAATCTTGAGAAGGTGTGCATTTCAGTAAGGATTTCAATTGACATGCAGTATGAAACTGAAAGGAGGTTGCATCACTATGATGCATAACATTGCATGTATTGTATTTTCAAGTGTGTGCATTCATCCTGTTGTCATTTTGTTTTGAAAGCAGAAGAATCATTCAACAGGTTGCTGAGACAAATGTAAACCAGTAAAACATATGAAGAGAAACAAACCTTGAATATAAGTTCAGTTGTTTAAACATTTGACAAACTATGGTGAGGGGGTAAGAAAACACACAAATCCAGCAGCTCCTGTATTTCAATACACCAGAACCCAATATTATTGGCGAGTCGGGTAGTCCATCATCACAGTTCGAGGGCAGGCATCATTTCAGTAATTTCATCCCGTTGCATTCACATCCGTGCCTTGAATGAGATTGAATGTGATCTTTGCTCTCAAGTATGTTCCCAAGTTTTACACTTTCGTGCTTTGCATGAATGGGAATGGAACCGTGTGTGTTGAATGAGGCTCCTTGTGAGCACTGAACTTTGTCCGGTGGAGTTCCTTTTTGTGTTGCTGTAATTGTGTCATTTCTCGATGAGAAAGATTAGGCAACATTTAGTCACTTCTAGCCATGATGCTCAATTTATTTACGAATGTACCCTAGTTACTAGGGACCGTTTACATTGGAGAACAAGATCTATTGTATGCCTGTGTATTTGGGGAAGTCAAATCTGAAATAATGATGAAATTGCGTGTATCCAAAGTTAAAACTCGTGATTTGTCGCCCTCTGGTGTGTAAAAGATGCAAAAGCTTACAGCACCTGGTATTCCCAGGCGGTCTCCCATCCAAGTACTGACCAGGCCGGAGCCTGCTTAGCTTCCGAGATCGGACGAGATCGGGCGTATTCAGGCTAGTATGGCCGTAAGCCGGGGAGGCTGTCCCTGATGCTCTACTTAAAGGGAAGGCAATATCCGTTTCTGCCGCTCATACTTGCAGTTGAACTGTCTCTCTACTCTAAAGTCCGGGACACACCAGCGCGCCGCAGACAGTCCCTGCTAACACGAAACGTTGTGGCAACGTTGTGCGTTAACTGGGGTGCCACACCAGACCGGAACTATATTTTACAAAACGAACACATTGTCTTGATAATACAGCTGTAATTGAGTGCCTGACACGCCAGTCAAGCGCAATCTTGAGAAGGTGTGCATTTCAGTAAGGATTTCAATTGACATGCAGTATGAAACTGAAAGGAGGTTGCATCACTATGATGCATAACATTGCATGTATTGTATTTTCAAGTGTGTGCATTCATCCTGTTGTCATTTTGTTTTGAAAGCAGAAGAATCATTCAACAGGTTGCTGAGACAAATGTAAACCAGTAAAACATATGAAGAGAAACAAACCTTGAATATAAGTTCAGTTGTTTAAACATTTGACAAACTATGGTGAGGGGGTAAGAAAACACACAAATCCAGCAGCTCCTGTATTTCAATACACCAGAACCCAATATTATTGGCGAGTCGGGTAGTCCATCATCACAGTTCGAGGGCAGGCATCATTTCAGTAATTTCATCCCGTTGCATTCACATCCGTGACTTGAATGAGATTGAATGTGATCTTTGCTCTCAAGTATGTTCCCAAGTTTTACACTTTCGTGCTTTGCATGAATGGGAATGGAACCGTGTGTGTTGAATGAGGCTCCTTGTGAGCACTGAACTTTGTCCGGTGGAGTTCCTTTTTGTGTTGCTGTAATTGTGTAATTTCTCGATGAGAAAGATTAGGCAACATTTAGTCACTTCTAGCCATGATGCTCAATTTATTTACGAATGTACCCTAGTTACTAGGGACCGTTTACGTTGGAGAACAAGATCTATTGTATGCCTGTGTATTTGGGGAAGTCAAATCTGAAATAATGATGAAATTGCGTGTATCCAAAGTTAAAACTCGTGATTTGTCGCCCTCTGGTGTGTAAAAGATGCAAAAGCTTACAGCACCTGGTATTCCCAGGCGGTCTCCCATCCAAGTACTGACCAGGCCCGAGCCTGCTTAGCTTCCGAGATCGGACGAGATCGGGCGTATTCAGGCTAGTATGGCCGTAAGCCAGGGAGGCTGTCCCTGACGCTCTACTTAAAGGGAAGGCAATATCCGTTTCTGCCGCTCATACTTGCAGTTGAACTGTCTCTCTACTCTAAAGTCCGGGACACACCAGCGCGCCGCAGACAGTCCCTGCTAACACGAAACGTTGTGGCAACGTTGTGCGTTAGCTGGGGTGCCACACCAGACCGGAACTATATATTACAAAACGAACACATTGTCTTGATAAAACAGCTGTAATTGAGTGCCTGACACGCCAGTCAAGCGCAATCTTGAGAAGGTGTGCATTTCAGTAAGGATTTCAATTGACATGCAGTATGAAACTGAAAGGAGGTTGCATCACTATGATGCATAACATTGCATGTATTGTATTTTCAAGTGTGTGCATTCATCCTGTTGTCATTTTGTTTTGAAAGTAGAAGAATCATTTTTGCTGAGGTTGCTGAGACAAATGTAAACCAGTAAAACATATGAAGAGAAACAAACCTTGAATATAAGTTCAGTTGTTTAAACATTTGACAAACTATGGTGAGGGGGTAAGAAAACACACAAATCCAGCAGCTCCTGTATTTCAATACACCAGAACCCAATATTATTGGCGAGTCGGGTAGTCCATCATCACAGTTCGAGGGCAGGCATCATTTCAGTAATTTCATCCCGTTGCATTCACATCCGTGCCTTGAATGAGATTGAATGTGATCTTTGCTCTCAAGTATGTTCCCAAGTTTTACACTTTCGTGCTTTGCATGAATGGGAATGGAACCGTGTGTGTTGAATGAGGCTCCTTGTGAGCACTGAACTTTGTCCGGTGGAGTTCTTTTTTGTGTTGCTGTAATTGTGTCATTTCTCGATGAGAAAGATTAGGCAACATTTAGTCACTTCTAGCCATGATGCTCAATTTATTTATGAATGTACCCTAGTTACTAGGGACCGTTTACGTTGGAGAACAAGATCTATTGTATGCCTGTGTATTTGGGGAAGTCAAATCTGAAATAATGATGAAATTGCGTGTATCCAAAGTTAAAACTCGTGATTTGTCGCCCTCTGGTGTGTAAAAGATGCAAAAGCTTACAGCACCTGGTATTCCCAGGCGGTCTCCCATCCAAGTACTGACCAGGCCCGAGCCTGCTTAGCTTCCGAGATCGGACGAGATCGGGCGTATTCAGGCTAGTATGGCCGTAAGCCAGAAAGGCTGTCCCTGACGCTCTACTTAAAGGGAAGGCAATATCCGTTTCTGCCGTTCATACTTACAGTTGAACTGTCTCTCTACTCTAAAGCCCGGGACACAGCAGCGCGCCGCAGATAGTCCCTGCTAACACGCCACGTTGTGGCAACATTGTGGCAACGTTGTGCGTTAGCTGGGGTGCCACACCAGACCGGAACTATATATTACAAAACGAACACATTGTCTTGATAAAACAGCTGTAATTGAGTGCCTGACACGCCAGTCAAGCGCAATCTTGAGAAGGTGTGCATTTCAGTAAGGATTTCAATTGACATGCAGTATGAAACTGAAAGGAGGTTGCATCACTATGATGCATAACATTGCATGTATTGTATTTTCAAGTGTGTGCATTCATCCTGTTGTCATTTTGTTTTGAAAGCAGAAGAATCATTCAACAGGTTGCTGAGACAAATGTAAACCAGTAAAACATATGAAGAGAAACAAACCTTGAATATAAGTTCAGTTGTTTAAACATTTGACAAACTATGGTGAGGGAGTAAGAAAACACACAAATCCAGCAGCTCCTGTATTTCAATACACCAGAACCCAATATTATTGGCGAGTCGGGTAGTCCATCATCACAGTTCGAGGGCAGGCATCATTTCAGTAATTTCATCCCGTTGCATTCACATCCGTGCCTTGAATGAGATTGAATGTGATCTTTGCTCTCAAGTATGTTCCCAAGTTTTACACTTTCGTGCTTTGCATGAATGGGAATGGAACCGTGTGTGTTGAATGAGGCTCCTTGTGAGCACTGAACTTTGTCCGGTGGAGTTCCTTTTTGTGTTGCTGTAATTGTGTAATTTCTCGATGAGAAAGATTAGGCAACATTTAGTCACTTCTAGCCATGATGCTCAATTTATTTACGAATGTACCCTAGTTACTAGGGACCGTTTACGTTGGAGAACAAGATCTATTGTATGCCTGTGTATTTGGGGAAGTCAAATCTGAAATAATGATGAAATTGCGTGTATCCAAAGTTAAAACTCGTGATTTGTCGCCCTCTGGTGTGTAAAAGATGCAAAAGCTTACAGCACCTGGTATTCCCAGGCGGTCTCCCATCCAAGTACTGACCAGGCCCGAGCCTGCTTAGCTTCCGAGAACGGACGAGATCGGGCGTATTCAGGCTAGTATGGCCGTAAGCCAGGGAGGCTGTCCCTGACGCTCTACTTAAAGGGAAGGCAATATCCGTTTCTGCCGCTCATACTTGCAGTTGAACTGTCTCTCTACTCTAAAGTCCGGGACACACCAGCGCGCCGCAGACAGTCCCTGCTAACACGAAACGTTGTGGCAACGTTGTGCGTTAGCTGGGGTGCCACACCAGACCGGAACTATATATTACAAAACGAACACATTGTCTTGATAAAACAGCTGTAATTGAGTGCCTGACACGCCAGTCAAGCGCAATCTTGAGAAGGTGTGCATTTCAGTAAGGATTTCAATTGACATGCAGTATGAAACTGAAAGGAGGTTGCATCACTATGATGCATAACATTGCATGTATTGTATTTTCAAGTGTGTGCATTCATCCTGTTGTCATTTTGTTTTGAAAGTACAAGAATCATTTTTGCTGAGGTTGCTGAGACAAATGTAAACCAGTAAAACATATGAAGAGAAACAAACCTTGAATATAAGTTCAGTTGTTTAAACATTTGACAAACTATGGTGAGGGGGTAAGAAAACACACAAATCCAGCAGCTCCTGTATTTCAATACACCAGAACCCAATATTATTGGCGAGTCGGGTAGTCCATCATCACAGTTCGAGGGCAGGCATCATTTCAGTAATTTCATCCCGTTGCATTCACATCCGTGCCTTGAATGAGATTGAATGTGATCTTTGCTCTCAAGTATGTTCCCAAGTTTTACACTTTCGTGCTTTGCATGAATGGGAATGGAACCGTGTGTGTTGAATGAGGCTCCTTGTGAGCACTGAACTTTGTCCGGTGGAGTTCCTTTTTGTGTTGCTGTAATTGTGTCATTTCTCGATGAGAAAGATTAGGCAACATTTAGTCACTTCTAGCCATGATGCTCAATTTATTTATGAATGTACCCTAGTTACTAGGGACCGTTTACGTTGGAGAACAAGATCTATTGTATGCCTGTGTATTTGGGGAAGTCAAATCTGAAATAATGATGAAATTGCGTGTATCCAAAGTTAAAACTCGTGATTTGTCGCCCTCTGGTGTGTAAAAGATGCAAAAGCTTACAGCACCTGGTATTCCCAGGCGGTCTCCCATCCAAGTACTGACCAGGCCCGAGCCTGCTTAGCTTCCGAGATCGGACGAGATCGGGCGTATTCAGGCTAGTATGGCCGTAAGCCAGAAAGGCTGTCCCTGACGCTCTACTTAAAGGGAAGGCAATATCCGTTTCTGCCGTTCATACTTACAGTTGAACTGTCTCTCTACTCTAAAGCCCGGGACACAGCAGCGCGCCGCAGATAGTCCCTGCTAACACGCCACGTTGTGGCAACATTGTGGCAACGTTGTGCGTTAGCTGGGGTGCCACACCAGACCGGAACTATATATTACAAAACGAACACATTGTCTTGATAAAACAGCTGTAATTGAGTGCCTGACACGCCAGTCAAGCGCAATCTTGAGAAGGTGTGCATTTCAGTAAGGATTTCAATTGACATGCAGTATGAAACTGAAAGGAGGTTGCATCACTATGATGCATAACATTGCATGTATTGTATTTTCAAGTGTGTGCATTCATCCTGTTGTCATTTTGTTTTGAAAGCAGAAGAATCATTCAACAGGTTGCTGAGACAAATGTAAACCAGTAAAACATATGAAGAGAAACAAACCTTGAATATAAGTTCAGTTGTTTAAACATTTGACAAACTATGGTGAGGGGGTAAGAAAACACACAAATCCAGCAGCTCCTGTATTTCAATACACCAGAACCCAATATTATTGGCGAGTCGGGTAGTCCATCATCACAGTTCGAGGGCAGGCATCATTTCAGTAATTTCATCCCGTTGCATTCACATCCGTGCCTTGAATGAGATTGAATGTGATCTTTGCTCTCAAGTATTGTCCCAAGTTTTACACTTTCGTGCTTTGCATGAATGGGAATGGAACCGTGTGTGTTGAATGAGGCTCCTTGTGAGCACTGAACTTTGTCCGGTGGAGTTCCTTTTTGTGTTGCTGTAATTGTGTCATTTCTCGATGAGAAAGATTAGGCAACATTTAGTCACTTCTAGCCATGATGCTCAATTTATTTACGAATGTACACTAGTTACTAGGGACCGTTTACGTTGGAGAACAAGATCTATTGTATGCCTGTGTATTTGGGGAAGTCAAATCTGAAATAATGATGAAATTGCGTGTATCCAAAGTTAAAACTCGTGATTTGTCGCCCTCTGGTGTGTAAAAGATGCAAAAGCTTACAGCACCTGGTATTCCCAGGCGGTCTCCCATCCAAGTACTGACCAGGCCCGAGCCTGCTTAGCTTCCGAGATCGGATGAGATCGGGCGTATTCAGGCTAGTATGGCCGTAAGCCAGAGAGGCTGTCCCTGACGCTCTACTTAAAGGGAAGGCAATATCCGTTTCTGCCGCTCATACTTGCAATTGAACTGTCTCTCTACTCTAAAGTCCGGGACACACCAGCGCGCCGCAGACAGTCCCTGCTAACACGAAACGTTGTGGCAACGTTGTGCGTTAGCTGGGGTGCCACACCAGACCGGAACTATATATTACAAAACGAACACATTGTCTTGATAAAACAGCTGTAATTGAGTGCCTGACACGCCAGTCAAGCGCAATCTTGAGAAGGTGTGCATTTCAGTAAGGATTTCAATTGACATGCAGTATGAAACTGAAAGGAGGTTGCATCACTATGATGCATAACATTGCATGTATTGTATTTTCAAGTGTGTGCATTCATCCTGTTGTCATTTTGTTTTGAAAGCAGAAGAATCATTCAACAGGTTGCTGAGACAAATGTAAACCAGTAAAACATATGAAGAGAAACAAACCTTGAATATAAGTTCAGTTGTTTAAACATTTGACAAACTATGGTGAGGGGGTAAGAAAACACACAAATCCAGCAGCTCCTGTACTTCAATACACCAGAACCCAATATTATTGGCGAGTCGGGTAGTCCATCATCACAGTTCGAGGGCAGGCATAATTTCAGTAATTTCATCCCGTTGCATTCACATCCGTGCCTTGAATGAGATTGAATGTGATCTTTGCTCTCAAGTATGTTCCCAAGTTTTACACTTTCGTGCTTTGCATGAATGGGAATGGAACCGTATGTGTTGAATGAAGCTCCTTGTGAGCACTGAACTTTGTCCGGTGGAGTTCCTTTTTGTGTTGCTGTAATTGTGTCATTTCTCGATGAGAAAGATTAGGCAACATTTAGTCACTTCTAGCCATGATGCTCAATTTATTTACGAATGTACCCTAGTTACTAGGGACCGTTTACGTTGGAGAACAAGATCTATTGTATGCCTGTGTATTTGGGGAAGTCAAATCTGAAATAATGATGAAATTGCGTGTATCCAAAGTTAAAACTCGTGATTTGTCGCCCTCTGGTGTGTAAAAGATGCAAAAGCTTACAGCACCTGGTATTTCCAGGCAGTCTCCCATCCAAGTACTGACCAGGCCCAAGCCTGCTTAGCTTCCGAGATCGGACGAGATCGGGCGTATTCAGGCTAGTATGGCCGTAAGCCAGGGAGGCTGTCCCTGACGCTCTACTTAAAGGGAAGGCAATATCCGTTTCTGCCGTTCATACTTACAGTTGAACTGTCTCTCTACTCTAAAGCCCGGGACACACCAGCGCGCCGCAGACAGTCCCTGCTAACACGCCACGTTGTGGCAACATTGTGGCAACGTTGTGCGTTAGCTGGGGTGCCACACCAGACCGGAACTATATATTACAAAACGAACACATTGTCTTGATAAAACAGCTGTAATTGAGTGCCTGACACGCCAGTCAAGCGCAATCTTGAGAAGGTGTGCATTTCAGTAAGGATTTAAATTGACATGCAGTATGAAACTGAAAGGAGGTTGCATCACTATGATGCATAACATTGCATGTATTGTATTTTCAAGTGTGTGCATTCATCCTGTTGTCATTTTGTTTTGAAAGCAGAAGAATCATTCAACAGGTTGCTGAGACAAATGTAAACCAGTAAAACATATGAAGAGAAACAAACCTTGAATATAAGTTCAGTTGTTTAAACATTTGACAAACTATGGTGAGGGGGTAAGAAAACACACAAATCCAGCAGCTCCTGTATTTCAATACACCAGAACCCAATATTATTGGCGAGTCGGGTAGTCCATCATCACAGTTCGAGGGCAGGCATCATTTCAGTAATTTCATCTTGTTGCATTCACATCCGTGCCTTGAATGAGATTGAATGTGATCTTTGCTCTCAAGTATGTTCCCAAGTTTTACACTTTCGTGCTTTGCATGAATGGGAATGGAACCGTGTGTGTTGAATGAGGCTCCTTGTGAGCACTGAACTTTGTCCGGTGGAGTTCCTTTTTGTGTTGCTGTAATTCTGTCATTTCTCGATGAGAAAGATTAGGCAACATTTAGTCACTTCTAGCCATGATGCTCAATTTATTTATGAATGTACCCTAGTTACTAGGGACCGTTTACATTGGAGAACAAGATCTATTGTATGCCTGTGTATTTGGGGAAGTCAAATCTGAAATAATGATGAAATTGCGTGTATCCAAAGTTAAAACTCGTGATATGTCGCCCTCTGGTGTGTAAAAGATGCAAAAGCTTACAGCACCTGGTATTCCCAGGCGGTCTCCCATCCAAGTACTGACCAGGCCCGAGCCTGCTTAGCTTCCGAGATCGGACGAGATCGGGCGTATTCAGGCTAGTATGGCCGTGAGCTAGGAATGCTGTCCCTGACGCTCTACTTAAAGGGAAGGCAATATCCGTTTCTGCCGTTCATACTTACAGTTGAACTGTCTCTCTACTCTAAAGCCCGGGACACACCAGCGCGCCGCAGACAGTCCCTGCTAACACGCCACGTTGTGGCAACATTGTGGCAACGTTGTGCGTTAGCTGGGGTGCCACACCAGACCGGAACTATATATTACAAAACGAACACATTGTCTTGATAAAACAGCTGTAATTGAGTGCCTGACACGCCAGTCAAGCGCAATCTTGAGAAGGTGTGCATTTCAGTAAGGATTTCAATTGACATGCAGTATGAAACTGAAAGGAGGTTGCATCACTATGATGCATAACATTGCATGTATTGTTTTTACAAGTGTGTGCATTCATCCTGTTGTCATTTTGTTTTGAAAGCAGAAGAATCATTCAACAGGTTGCTGAGACAAATGTAAACCAGTAAAACATATGAAGAGAAACAAACCTTGAATATAAGTTCAGTTGTTTAAACATTTGACAAACTATGGTGAGGGGGTAAGAAAACACACAAATCCAGCAGCTCCTGTATTTCAATACACCAGAACCCAATATTATTGGCGAGTCGGGTAGTCCATCATCACAGTTCGAGGGCAGGCATCATTTCAGTAATTTCATCCCGTTGCATTCACATCCGTGCCTTGAATGAGATTGAATGTGATCTTTGCTCTCAAGTATGTTCCCAAGTTTTACACTTTCGTGCTTTGCATGAATGGGAATGGAACCGTGTGTGTTGAATGAGGCTCCTTGTGAGCACTGAACTTTGTCCGGTGGAGTTCCTTTTTGTGTTGCTGTAATTGTGTCATTTCTCGATGAGAAAGATTAGGCAACATTTAGTCACTTCTAGCCATGATGCTCAATTTATTTACGAATGTACCCTAGTTACTAGGGACCGTTTACATTGGAGAACAAGATCTATTGTATGCCTGTGTATTTGGGGAAGTCAAATCTGAAATAATGATGAAATTGCGTGTATCCAAAGTTAAAACTCGTGATTTGTCGCCCTCTGGTGTGTAAAAGATGCAAAAGCTTACAGCACCTGGTATTCCCAGGCGGTCTCCCATCCAAGTACTGACCAGGCCCGAGCCTGCTTAGTTTCCGAGATCGGACGAGATCGGGCGTATTCAGGCTAGTATGGCCGTAAGCCAGGGAGGCTGTCCCTGACGCTCTACTTAAAGGGAAGGCAATATCCGTTTCTGCCGCTCATACTTACAGTTGAACTGTCTCTCTACTCTAAAGTCCGGGACACACCAGCACGCCGCAGACAGTCCCTGCTAACACGAAACGTTGTGGCAACGTTGTGCGTTAGCTGGGGTGCCACACCAGACCTATGTATTACAAAACGAACACATTGTCTTGATAAAACAGCTGTAATTGAGTGCCTGACACGCCAGTCAAGCGCAATCTTGAGAAGGTGTGCATTTCAGTAAGGATTTCAATTGACATGCAGTATGAAACTGAAAGGAGGTTGCATCACTATGATGCATAACATTGCATGTATTGTATTTTCAAGTGTGTGCATTCATCCTGTTGTCATTTTGTTTTGAAAGCAGAAGAATCATTCAACAGGTTGCTGAGACAAATGTAAACCAGTAAAACATATGAAGAGAAACAAACCTTGAATATAAGTTCAGTTGTTTAAACATTTGACAAACTATGGTGAGGGGGTAAGAAAACACACAAATCCAGCAGCTCCTGTATTTCAATACACCAGAACCCAATATTATTGGCGAGTCGGGTAGTCCATCATCACAGTTCGAGGGCAGGCATCATTTCAGTAATTTCATCCCGTTGCATTCACATCCGTGCCTTGAATGAGATTGAATGTGATCTTTGCTCTCAAGTATGTTCCCAAGTTTTACACTTTCGTGCTTTGCATGAATGGGAATGGAACCGTGTGTGTTGAATGAGGCTCCTTGTGAGCACTGAACTTTGTCCGGTGGAGTTCCTTTTTGTGTTGCTGTAATTGTGTCATTTCTCGATGAGAAAGATTAGGCAACATTTAGTCACTTCTAGCCATGATGCTCAATTTATTTACGAATGTACCCTAGTTACTAGGGACCGTTTACGTTGGAGAACAAGATCTATTGTATGCCTGTGTATTTGGGGAAGTCAAATCTGAAATAATGATGAAATTGCGTGTATCCAAAGTTAAAACTCGTGATTTGTCGCCCTCTGGTGTGTAAAAGATGCAAAAGCTTACAGCACCTGGTATTCCCAGGCGGTCTCCCATCCAAGTACTGACCAGGCCCGAGCCTGCTTGGCTTCCGAGATCGGACGAGATCGGGCGTATTCAGGCTAGTATGGCCGTAAGCCAGGGAGGCTGTCCCTGACGCTCTACTTAAAGGGAAGGCAATATCCGTTTCTGCCGTTCATACTTACAGTTGAACTGTCTCTCTACTCTAAAGCCCGGGACACACCAGCGCGCCGCAGACAGTCCCTGCTAACACGCCACGTTGTGGCAACATTGTGGCAACGTTGTGCGTTAGCTGGGGTGCCACACCAGACCGGAACTATATTTTACAAAACGAACACATTGTCTTGATAAAACAGCTGTAATTGAGTGCCTGACACGCCAGTCAAGCGCAATCTTGAGAAGGTGTGCATTTCAGTAAGGATTTCAATTGACATGCAGTATGAAACTGAAAGGAGGTTGCATCACTATGATGCATAACATTGCATGTATTGTATTTTCAAGTGTGTGCATTCATCCTGTTGTCATTTTGTTTTGAAAGCAGAAGAATCATTCAACAGGTTGCTGAGACAAATGTAAACCAGTAAAACATATGAAGAGAAACAAACCTTGAATATAAGTTCAGTTGTTTAAACATTTGACAAACTATGGTGAGGGGGTAAGAAATGACACAAATCCAGCAGCTCCTGTATTTCAATACACCAGAAGCCAATATTATTGGCGAGTCGGGTAGTCCATCATCACAGTTCGAGGGCAGGCATCATTTCAGTAATTTCATCCCGTTGCATTCACATCCGTGCCTTGAATGAGATTGAATGTGATCTTTGCTCTCAAGTATGTTCCCAAGTTTTACACTTTCGTGCTTTGCATGAATGGGAATGGAACCGTGTGTGTTGAATGAGGCTCCTTGTGAGCACTGAACTTTGTCCGGTGGAGTTCCTTTTTGTGTTGCTGTAATTGTGTAATTTCTCGATGAGAAAGATTAGGCAACATTTAGTCACTTCTAGCCATGATGCTCAATTTATTTACGAATGTACCCTAGTTACTAGGGACCGTTTACGTTGGAGAACAAGATCTATTGTATGCCTGTGTATTTGGGGAAGTCAAATCTGAAATAATGATGAAATTGCGAGTATCCAAAGTTAAAACTCGTGATTTGTCGCCCTCTGGTGTGTAAAAGATGCAAAAGCTTACAGCACCTGGTATTCCCAGGCGGTCTCCCATCCAAGTACTGACCAGGCCCGAGCCTGCTTAGCTTCCGAGATCGGACGAGATCGGGCGTATTCAGGCTAGTATGGCCGTAAGCCAGGGAGGCTGTCCCTGACGCTCTACTTAAAGGGAAGGCAATATCCGTTTCTGCCGCTCATACTTGCAGTTGAACTGTCTCTCTACTCTAAAGTCCGGGACACACCAGCGCGCCGCAGACAGTCCCTGCTAACACGAAACGTTGTGGCAACGTTGTGCGTTAGCTGGGGTGCCACACCAGACCGGAACTATATATTACAAAACGAACACATTGTCTTGATAAAACAGCTGTAATTGAGTGCCTGACACGCCAGTCAAGCGCAATCTTGAGAAGGTGTGCATTTCAGTAAGGATTTCAATTGACATGCAGTATGAAACTGAAAGGAGGTTGCATCACTATGATGCATAACATTGCATGTATTGTATTTTCAAGTGTGTGCATTCATCCTGTTGTCATTTTGTTTTGAAAGTAGAAGAATCATTTTTGCTGAGGTTGCTGAGACAAATGTAAACCAGTAAAACATATGAAGAGAAACAAACCTTGAATATAAGTTCAGTTGTTTAAACATTTGACAAACTATGGTGAGGGGGTAAGAAAACACACAAATCCAGCAGCTCCTGTATTTCAATACACCAGAACCCAATATTATTGGCGAGTCGGGTAGTCCATCATCACAGTTCGAGGGCAGGCATCATTTCAGTAATTTCATCCCGTTGCATTCACATCCGTGCCTTGAATGAGATTGAATGTGATCTTTGCTCTCAAGTATGTTCCCAAGTTTTACACTTTCGTGCTTTGCATGAATGGGAATGGAACCGTGTGTGTTGAATGAGGCTCCTTGTGAGCACTGAACTTTGTCCGGTGGAGTTCCTTTTTGTGTTGCTGTAATTGTGTCATTTCTCGATGAGAAAGATTAGGCAACATTTAGTCACTTCTAGCCATGATGCTCAATTTATTTATGAATGTACCCTAGTTACTAGGGACCGTTTACGTTGGAGAACAAGATCTATTGTATGCCTGTGTATTTGGGGAAGTCAAATCTGAAATAATGATGAAATTGCGTGTATCCAAAGTTAAAACTCGTGATTTGTCGCCCTCTGGTGTGTAAAAGATGCAAAAGCTTACAGCACCTGGTATTCCCAGGCGGTCTCCCATCCAAGTACTGACCAGGCCCGAGCCTGCTTAGCTTCCGAGATCGGACGAGATCGGGCGTATTCAGGCTAGTATGGCCGTAAGCCAGAAAGGCTGTCCCTGACGCTCTACTTAAAGGGAAGGCAATATCCGTTTCTGCCGTTCATACTTACAGTTGAACTGTCTCTCTACTCTAAAGCCCGGGACACAGCAGCGCGCCGCAGATAGTCCCTGCTAACACGCCACGTTGTGGCAACATTGTGGCAACGTTGTGCGTTAGCTGGGGTGCCACACCAGACCGGAACTATATATTACAAAACGAACACATTGTCTTGATAAAACAGCTGTAATTGAGTGCCTGACACGCCAGTCAAGCGCAATCTTGAGAAGGTGTGCATTTCAGTAAGGATTTCAATTGACATGCAGTATGAAACTGAAAGGAGGTTGCATCACTATGATGCATAACATTGCATGTATTGTATTTTCAAGTGTGTGCATTCATCCTGTTGTCATTTTGTTTTGAAAGCAGAAGAATCATTCAACAGGTTGCTGAGACAAATGTAAACCAGTAAAACATATGAAGAGAAACAAACCTTGAATATAAGTTCAGTTGTTTAAACATTTGACAAACTATGGTGAGGGGGTAAGAAAACACACAAATCCAGCAGCTCCTGTATTTCAATACACCAGAACCCAATATTATTGGCGAGTCGGGTAGTCCATCATCACAGTTCGAGGGCAGGCATCATTTCAGTAATTTCATCCCGTTGCATTCACATCCGTGCCTTGAATGAGATTGAATGTGATCTTTGCTCTCAAGTATTGTCCCACGTTTTACACTTTCGTGCTTTGCATGAATGGGAATGGAACCGTGTGTGTTGAATGAGGCTCCTTGTGAGCACTGAACTTTGTCCGGTGGAGTTCCTTTTTGTGTTGCTGTAATTGTGTCATTTCTCGATGAGAAAGATTAGGCAACATTTAGTCACTTCTAGCCATGATGCTCAATTTATTTACGAATGTACACTAGTTACTAGGGACCGTTTACGTTGGAGAACAAGATCTATTGTATGCCTGTGTATTTGGGGAAGTCAAATCTGAAATAATGATGAAATTGCGTGTATCCAAAGTTAAAACTCGTGATTTGTCGCCCTCTGGTGTGTAAAAGATGCAAAAGCTTACAGCACCTGGTATTCCCAGGCGGTCTCCCATCCAAGTACTGACCAGGCCCGAGCCTGCTTAGCTTCCGAGATCGGATGAGATCGGGCGTATTCAGGCTAGTATGGCCGTAAGCCAGAGAGGCTGTCCGTGACGCTCTACTTAAAGGGAAGGCAATATCCGTTTCTGCCGCTCATACTTGCAATTGAACTGTCTCTCTACTCTAAAGTCCGGGACACACCAGCGCGCCGCAGACAGTCCCTGCTAACACGAAACGTTGTGGCAACGTTGTGCGTTAGCTGGGGTGCCACACCAGACCGGAACTATATATTACAAAACGAACACATTGTCTTGATAAAACAGCTGTAATTGAGTGCCTGACACGCCAGTCAAGCGCAATCTTGAGAAGGTGTGCATTTCAGTAAGGATTTCAATTGACATGCAGTATGAAACTGAAAGGAGGTTGCATCACTATGATGCATAACATTGCATGTATTGTATTTTCAAGTGTGTGCATTCATCCTGTTGTCATTTTGTTTTGAAAGCAGAAGAATCATTCAACAGGTTGCTGAGACAAATGTAAACCAGTAAAACATATGAAGAGAAACAAACCTTGAATATAAGTTCAGTTGTTTAAACATTTGACAAACTATGGTGAGGGGGTAAGAAAACACACAAATCCAGCAGCTCCTGTACTTCAATACACCAGAACCCAATATTATTGGCGAGTCGGGTAGTCCATCATCACAGTTCGAGGGCAGGCATAATTTCAGTAATTTCATCCCGTTGCATTCACATCCGTGCCTTGAATGAGATTGAATGTGATCTTTGCTCTCAAGTATGTTCCCAAGTTTTACACTTTCGTGCTTTGCATGAATGGGAATGGAACCGTATGTGTTGAATGAAGCTCCTTGTGAGCACTGAACTTTGTCCGGTGGAGTTCCTTTTTGTGTTGCTGTAATTGTGTCATTTCTCGATGAGAAAGATTAGGCAACATTAAGTCACTTCTAGCCATGATGCTCAATTTATTTACGAATGTACCCTAGTTACTAGGGACCGTTTACGTTGGAGAACAAGATCTATTGTATGCCTGTGTATTTGGGGAAGTCAAATCTGAAATAATGATGAAATTGCGTGTATCCAAAGTTAAAACTCGTGATTTGTCGCCCTCTGGTGTGTAAAAGATGCAAAAGCTTACAGCACCTGGTATTTCCAGGCAGTCTCCCATCCAAGTACTGACCAGGCCCAAGCCTGCTTAGCTTCCGAGATCGGACGAGATCGGGCGTATTCAGGCTAGTATGGCCGTAAGCCAGGGAGGCTGTCCCTGACGCTCTACTTAAAGGGAAGGCAATATCCGTTTCTGCCGTTCATACTTACAGTTGAACTGTCTCTCTACTCTAAAGCCCGGGACACACCAGCGCGCCGCAGACAGTCCCTGCTAACACGCCACGTTGTGGCAACATTGTGGCAACGTTGTGCGTTAGCTGGGGTGCCACACCAGACCGGAACTATATATTACAAAACGAACACATTGTCTTGATAAAACAGCTGTAATTGAGTGCCTGACACGCCAGTCAAGCGCAATCTTGAGAAGGTGTGCATTTCAGTAAGGATTTAAATTGACATGCAGTATGAAACTGAAAGGAGGTTGCATCACTATGATGCATAACATTGCATGTATTGTATTTTCAAGTGTGTGCATTCATCCTGTTGTCATTTTGTTTTGAAAGCAGAAGAATCATTCAACAGGTTGCTGAGACAAATGTAAACCAGTAAAACATATGAAGAGAAACAAACCTTGAATATAAGTTCAGTTGTTTAAACATTTGACAAACTATGGTGAGGGGGTAAGAAAACACACAAATCCAGCAGCTCCTGTATTTCAATACACCAGAACCCAATATTATTGGCGAGTCGGGTAGTCCATCATCACAGTTCGAGGGCAGGCATCATTTCAGTAATTTCATCCCGTTGCATTCACATCCGTGCCTTGAATGAGATTGAATGTGATCTTTGCTCTCAAGTATGTTCCCAAGTTTTACACTTTCGTGCTTTGCATGAATGGGAATGGAACCGTGTGTGTTGAATGAGGCTCCTTGTGAGCACTGAACTTTGTCCGGTGGAGTTCCTTTTTGTGTTGCTGTAATTGTGTCATTTCTCGATGAGAAAGATTAGGCAACATTTAGTCACTTCTAGCCATGATGCTCAATTTATTTACGAATGTACCCTAGTTACTAGGGACCGTTTACGTTGGAGAACAAGATCTATTGTATGCCTGTGTATTTGGGGAAGTCAAATCTGAAATAATGATGAAATTGCGTGTATCCAAAGTTAAAACTCGTGATTTGTCGCCCTCTGGTGTGTAAAAGATGCAAAAGCTTACAGCACCTGGTATTCCCAGGCGGTCTCCCATCCAAGTACTGACCAGGCCCGAGCCTGCTTGGCTTCCGAGATCGGACGAGATCGGGCGTATTCAGGCTAGTATGGCCGTAAGCCAGGGAGGCTGTCCCTGACGCTCTACTTAAAGGGAAGGCAATATCCGTTTCTGCCGTTCATACTTACAGTTGAACTGTCTCTCTACTCTAAAGCCCGGGACACACCAGCGCGCCGCAGACAGTCCCTGCTAACACGCCACGTTGTGGCAACATTGTGGCAACGTTGTGCGTTAGCTGGGGTGCCACACCAGACCGGAACTATATTTTACAAAACGAACACATTGTCTTGATAAAACAGCTGTAATTGAGTGCCTGACACGCCAGTCAAGCGCAATCTTGAGAAGGTGTGCATTTCAGTAAGGATTTCAATTGACATGCAGTATGAAACTGAAAGGAGGTTGCATCACTATGATGCATAACATTGCATGTATTGTATTTTCAAGTGTGTGCATTCATCCTGTTGTCATTTTGTTTTGAAAGCAGAAGAATCATTCAACAGGTTGCTGAGACAAATGTAAACCAGTAAAACATATGAAGAGAAACAAACCTTGAATATAAGTTCAGTTGTTTAAACATTTGACAAACTATGGTGAGGGGGTAAGAAATGACACAAATCCAGCAGCTCCTGTATTTCAATACACCAGAAGCCAATATTATTGGCGAGTCGGGTAGTCCATCATCACAGTTCGAGGGCAGGCATCATTTCAGTAATTTCATCCCGTTGCATTCACATCCGTGCCTTGAATGAGATTGAATGTGATCTTTGCTCTCAAGTATGTTCCCAAGTTTTACACTTTCGTGCTTTGCATGAATGGGAATGGAACCGTGTGTGTTGAATGAGGCTCCTTGTGAGCACTGAACTTTGTCCGGTGGAGTTCCTTTTTGTGTTGCTGTAATTGTGTAATTTCTCGATGAGAAAGATTAGGCAACATTTAGTCACTTCTAGCCATGATGCTCAATTTATTTACGAATGTACCCTAGTTACTAGGGACCGTTTACGTTGGAGAACAAGATCTATTGTATGCCTGTGTATTTGGGGAAGTCAAATCTGAAATAATGATGAAATTGCGAGTATCCAAAGTTAAAACTCGTGATTTGTCGCCCTCTGGTGTGTAAAAGATGCAAAAGCTTACAGCACCTGGTATTCCCAGGCGGTCTCCCATCCAAGTACTGACCAGGCCCGAGCCTGCTTAGCTTCCGAGATCGGACGAGATCGGGCGTATTCAGGCTAGTATGGCCGTAAGCCAGGGAGGCTGTCCCTGACGCTCTACTTAAAGGGAAGGCAATATCCGTTTCTGCCGCTCATACTTGCAGTTGAACTGTCTCTCTACTCTAAAGTCCGGGACACACCAGCGCGCCGCAGACAGTCCCTGCTAACACGAAACGTTGTGGCAACGTTGTGCGTTAGCTGGGGTGCCACACCAGACCGGAACTATATATTACAAAACGAACACATTGTCTTGATAAAACAGCTGTAATTGAGTGCCTGACACGCCAGTCAAGCGCAATCTTGAGAAGGTGTGCATTTCAGTAAGGATTTCAATTGACATGCAGTATGAAACTGAAAGGAGGTTGCATCACTATGATGCATAACATTGCATGTATTGTATTTTCAAGTGTGTGCATTCATCCTGTTGTCATTTTGTTTTGAAAGTAGAAGAATCATTTTTGCTGAGGTTGCTGAGACAAATGTAAACCAGTAAAACATATGAAGAGAAACAAACCTTGAATATAAGTTCAGTTGTTTAAACATTTGACAAACTATGGTGAGGGGGTAAGAAAACACACAAATCCAGCAGCTCCTGTATTTCAATACACCAGAACCCAATATTATTGGCGAGTCGGGTAGTCCATCATCACAGTTCGAGGGCAGGCATCATTTCAGTAATTTCATCCCGTTGCATTCACATCCGTGCCTTGAATGAGATTGAATGTGATCTTTGCTCTCAAGTATGTTCCCAAGTTTTACACTTTCGTGCTTTGCATGAATGGGAATGGAACCGTGTGTGTTGAATGAGGCTCCTTGTGAGCACTGAACTTTGTCCGGTGGAGTTCCTTTTTGTGTTGCTGTAATTGTGTCATTTCTCGATGAGAAAGATTAGGCAACATTTAGTCACTTCTAGCCATGATGCTCAATTTATTTATGAATGTACCCTAGTTACTAGGGACCGTTTACGTTGGAGAACAAGATCTATTGTATGCCTGTGTATTTGGGGAAGTCAAATCTGAAATAATGATGAAATTGCGTGTATCCAAAGTTAAAACTCGTGATTTGTCGCCCTCTGGTGTGTAAAAGATGCAAAAGCTTACAGCACCTGGTATTCCCAGGCGGTCTCCCATCCAAGTACTGACCAGGCCCGAGCCTGCTTAGCTTCCGAGATCGGACGAGATCGGGCGTATTCAGGCTAGTATGGCCGTAAGCCAGGGAGGCTGTCCCTGACGCTCTACTTAAAGGGAAGGCAATATCCGTTTCTGCCGTTCATACTTACAGTTGAACTGTCTCTCTACTCTAAAGCCCGGGACACACCAGCGCGCCGCAGACAGTCCCTGATAACACGCCACGTTGTGGCAACATTGTGGCAACGTTGTGCGTTAGCTGGGGTGCCACACCAGACCGGAACTATATATTACAAAACGAACACATTCTCTTGATAAAACAGCTGTAATTGAGTGCCTGACACGCCAGTCAAGCGCAATCTTGAGAAGGTGTGCATTTCAGTAAGGATTTCAATTGACATGCAGTATGAAACTGAAAGGAGGTTGCATCACTATGATGCATTACATTGCATGTATTGTATTTTCAAGTGTGTGCATTCATCCTGTTGTCATTTTGTTTTGAAAGCAGAAGAATCATTCAACAGGTTGCTGAGACAAATGTAAACCAGTAAAACATATGAAGAGAAACAAACCTTGAATATAAGTTCAGTTGTTTAAACATTTGACAAACTATGGTGAGGGGGTAAGAAAACACACAAATCCAGCAGCTCCTGTATTTCAATACACCAGAACCCAATATTATTGGCGAGTCGGGTAGTCCATCATCACAGTTCGAGGGCAGGCATCATTTCAGTAATTTCATCCCGTTGCATTCACATCCGTGCCTTGAATGAGATTGAATGTGATCTTTGCTCTCAAGTATGTTCCCAAGTTTTACACTTTCGTGCTTTGCATGAATGGGAATGGAACCGTGTGTGTTGAATGAGGCTCCTTGTGAGCACTGAACTCTGTCCGGTGGAGTTCCTTTTTGTGTTGCTGTAATTGTGTCATTTCTCGATGAGAAAGATTAGGCAACATTTAGTCACTTCTAGCCATGATGCTCAATTTATTTACGAATGTACCCTAGTTACTAGGGACCGTTTACGTTGGAGAACAAGATCTATTGTATGCCTGTGTATTTGGGGAAGTCAAATCTGAAATAATGATGAAATTGCGTGTATCCAAAGTTAAAACTCGTGATTTGTCGCCTTCTGGTGTGTAAAAGATGCAAAAGCTTACAGCACCTGGTTTTCCCAGGTGGTCTCCCATCCAAGTACTGACCAGGCCCGAGCCTGCTTAGCTTCCGAGATCGGACGAGATCGGGCGTATTCAGGCTAGTATGGCCGTAAGCCAGGGAGGCTGTCCCTGACGCTCTACTTAAAGGGAAGGCAATATCCGTTTCTGCCGCTCATACTTGCAGTTGAACTGTCTCTCTACTCTAAAGTCCGGGACACACCAGCGCGCCGCAGACAGTCCCTGCTAACACGAAACGTTGTGGCAACGTTGTACGTTAGCTGGGGTGCCACACCAGACCGGAACTATATATTACAAAACGAACACATTGTCTTGATAAAACAGCTGTAATTGAGTGCCTGACACGCCAGTCAAGCGCAATCTTGAGAAGGTGTGCATTTCAGTAAGGATTTCAATTGACATGCAGTATGAAACTGAAAGGAGGTTGCATCACTATGATGCATAACATTGCATGTATTGTATTTTCAAGTGTGTGCATTCATCCTGTTGTCATTTTGTTTTGAAAGCAGAAGAATCATTCAACAGGTTGCTGAGACAAATGTAAACCAGTAAAACATATGAAGAGAAACAAACCTTGAATATAAGTTCAGTTGTTTAAACATTTGACAAACTATGGTGAGGGGGTAAGAAAACACACAAATCCAGCAGCTCCTGTATTTCAATACACCAGAACCCAATATTATTGGCGAGTCGGGTAGTCCATCATCACAGTTCGAGGGCAGGCATCATTTCAGTAATTTCATCCCGTTGCATTCACATCCGTGCCTTGAATGAGATTGAATGTGATCTTTGCTCTCAAGTATGTTCCCAAGTTTTACACTTTCGTGCTTTGCATGAATGGGAATGGAACCGTGTGTGTTGAATGAGGCTCCTTGTGAGCACTGAACTTTGTCCGGTGGAGTTCCTTTTTGTGTTGCTGTAATTGTGTAATTTCTCGATGAGAAAGATTAGGCAACATTTAGTCACTTCTAGCCATGATGCTCAATTTATTTACGAATGTACCCTAGTTACTAGGGACCGTTTACGTTGGAGAACAAGATCTATTGTATGCCTGTGTATTTGGGGAAGTCAAATCTGAAATAATGATGAAATTGCGTGTATCCAAAGTTAAAACTCGTGATTTGTCGCCCTCTGGTGTGTAAAAGATGCAAAAGCTTACAGCACCTGGTATTCCCAGGCGGTCTCCCATCCAAGTACTGACCAGGCCCGAGCCTGCTTAGCTTCCGAGATCGGACGAGATCGGGCGTATTCAGGCTAGTATGGCCGTAAGCCAGGGAGGCTGTCCCTGACGCTCTACTTAAAGGGAAGGCAATATCCGTTTCTGCCGCTCATACTTGCAGTTGAACTGTCTCTCTACTCTAAAGTCCGGGACACACCAGCGCGCCGCAGACAGTCCCTGCTAACACGAAACGTTGTGGCAACGTTGTGCGTTAGCTGGGGTGCCACACCAGACCGGAACTATATATTACAAAACGAACACATTGTCTTGATAAAACAGCTGTAATTGAGTGCCTGACACGCCAGTCAAGCGCAATCTTGAGAAGGTGTGCATTTCAGTAAGGATTTCAATTGACATGCAGTATGAAACTGAAAGGAGGTTGCATCACTATGATGCATAACATTGCATGTATTGTATTTTCAAGTGTGTGCATTCATCCTGTTGTCATTTTGTTTTGAAAGTAGAAGAATCATTTTTGCTGAGGTTGCTGAGACAAATGTAAACCAGTAAAACATATGAAGAGAAACAAACCTTGAATATAAGTTCAGTTGTTTAAACATTTGACAAACTATGGTGAGGGGGTAAGAAAACACACAAATCCAGCAGCTCCTGTATTTCAATACACCAGAACCCAATATTATTGGCGAGTCGGGTAGTCCATCATCACAGTTCGAGGGCAGGCATCATTTCAGTAATTTCATCCCGTTGCATTCACATCCGTGCCTTGAATGAGATTGAATGTGATCTTTGCTCTCAAGTATGTTCCCAAGTTTTACACTTTCGTGCTTTGCATGAATGGGAATGGAACCGTGTGTGTTGAATGAGGCTCCTTGTGAGCACTGAACTTTGTCCGGTGGAGTTCCTTTTTGTGTTGCTGTAATTGTGTAATTTCTCGATGAGAAAGATTAGGCAACATTTAGTCACTTCTAGCCATGATGCTCAATTTATTTACGAATGTACCCTAGTTACTAGGGACCGTTTACGTTGGAGAACAAGATCTATTGTATGCCTGTGTATTTGGGGAAGTCAAATCTGAAATAATGATGAAATTGCGTGTATCCAAAGTTAAAACTCGTGATTTGTCGCCCTCTGGTGTGTAAAAGATGCAAAAGCTTACAGCACCTGGTATTCCCAGGCAGTCTCCCATCCAAGTACTGACCAGGCCCGAGCCTGCTTAGCTTCCGAGATCGGACGAGATCGGGCGTATTCAGGCTAGTATGGCCGTAAGCCAGGGAGGCTGTCCCTGACGCTCTACTTAAAGGGAAGGCAATATCCGTTTCTGCCGCTCATACTTGCAGTTGAACTGTCTCTCTACTCTAAAGTCCGGGACACACCAGCGCGCCGCAGACAGTCCCTGCTAACACGAAACGTTGTGGCAACGTTGTGCGTTAGCTGGGGTGCCACACCAGACCGGAACTATATATTACAAAACGAACACATTGTCTTGATAAAACAGCTGTAATTGAGTGCCTGACACGCCAGTCAAGCGCAATCTTGAGAAGGTGTGCATTTCAGTAAGGATTTCAATTGACATGCAGTATGAAACTGAAAGGAGGTTGCATCACTATGATGCATAACATTGCATGTATTGTATTTTCAAGTGTGTGCATTCATCCTGTTGTCATTTTGTTTTGAAAGTAGAAGAATCATTTTTGCTGAGGTTGCTGAGACAAATGTAAACCAGTAAAACATATGAAGAGAAACAAACCTTGAATATAAGTTCAGTTGTTTAAACATTTGACAAACTATGGTGAGGGGGTAAGAAAACACACAAATCCAGCAGCTCCTGTATTTCAATACACCAGAACCCAATATTATTGGCGAGTCGGGTAGTCCATCATCACAGTTCGAGGGCAGGCATCATTTCAGTAATTTCATCCCGTTGCATTCACATCCGTGCCTTGAATAAGATTGAATGTGATCTTTGCTCTCAAGTATGTTCCCAAGTTTTACACTTTCGTGCTTTGCATGAATGGGAATGGAACCGTGTGTGTTGAATGAGGCTCCTTGTGAGCACTGAACTTTGTCCGGTGGAGTTCCTTTTTGTGTTGCTGTAATTGTGTCATTTCTCGATGAGAAAGATTAGGCAACATTTAGTCACTTCTAGCCATGATGCTCAATTTATTTATGAATGTACCCTAGTTACTAGGGACCGTTTACGTTGGAGAACAAGATCTATTGTATGCCTGTGTATTTGGGGAAGTCAAATCTGAAATAATGATGAAATTGCGTGTATCCAAAGTTAAAACTCGTGATTTGTCGCCCTCTGGTGTGTAAAAGATGGAAAAGCTTACAGCACCTGGTATTCCCAGGCGGTCTCCCATCCAAGTACTGACCAGGCCCGAGCCTGCTTAGCTTCCGAGATCGGACGAGATCGGGCGTATTCAGGCTAGTATGGCCGTAAGCCAGAAAGGCTGTCCCTGACGCTCTACTTAAAGGGAAGGCAATATCCGTTTCTGCCGTTCATACTTACAGTTGAACTGTCTCTCTACTCTAAAGCCCGGGACACAGCAGCGCGCCGCAGATAGTCCCTGCTAACACGCCACGTTGTGGCAACATTGTGGCAACGTTGTGCGTTAGCTGGGGTGCCACACCAGACCGGAACTATATATTACAAAACGAACACATTGTCTTGATAAAACAGCTGTAATTGAGTGCCTGACACGCCAGTCAAGCGCAATCTTGAGAAGGTGTGCATTTCAGTAAGGATTTCAATTGACATGCAGTATGAAACTGAAAGGAGGTTGCATCACTATGATGCATAACATTGCATGTATTGTATTTTCAAGTGTGTGCATTCATCCTGTTGTCATTTTGTTTTGAAAGCAGAAGAATCATTCAACAGGTTGCTGAGACAAATGTAAACCAGTAAAACATATGAAGAGAAACAAACCTTGAATATAAGTTCAGTTGTTTAAACATTTGACAAACTATGGTGAGGGGGTAAGAAAACACACAAATCCAGCAGCTCCTGTATTTCAATACACCAGAACCCAATATTATTGGCGAGTCGGGTAGTCCATCATCACAGTTCGAGGGCAGGCATCATTTCAGTAATTTCATCCCGTTGCATTCACATCCGTGCCTTGAATGAGATTGAATGTGATCTTTGCTTTCAAGTATTGTCCCAAGTTTTACACTTTCGTGCTTTGCATGAATGGGAATGGAACCGTGTGTGTTGAATGAGGCTCCTTGTGAGCACTGAACTTTGTCCGGTGGAGTTCCTTTTTGTGTTGCTGTAATTGTGTCATTTCTCGATGAGAAAGATTAGGCAACATTTAGTCACTTCTAGCCATGATGCTCAATTTATTTACGAATGTACACTAGTTACTAGGGACCGTTTACGTTGGAGAACAAGATCTATTGTATGCCTGTGTATTTGGGGAAGTCAAATCTGAAATAATGATGAAATTGCGTGTATCCAAAGTTAAAACTCGTGATTTGTCGCCCTCTGGTGTGTAAAAGATGCAAAAGCTTACAGCACCTGGTATTCCCAGGCGGTCTCCCATCCAAGTACTGACCAGGCCCGAGCCTGCTTAGCTTCCGAGATCGGATGAGATCGGGCGTATTCAGGCTAGTATGGCCGTAAGCCAGAGAGGCTGTCCCTGACGCTCTACTTAAAGGGAAGGCAATATCCGTTTCTGCCGCTCATACTTGCAATTGAACTGTCTCTCTACTCTAAAGTCCGGGACACACCAGCGCGCCGCAGACAGTCCCTGCTAACACGAGACGTTGTGGCAACGTTGTGCGTTAGCTGGGGTGCCACACCAGACCGGAACTATATATTACAAAACGAACACATTGTCTTGATAAAACAGCTGTAATTGAGTGCCTGACACGCCAGTCAAGCGCAATCTTGAGAAGGTGTGCATTTCAGTAAGGATTTCAATTGACATGCAGTATGAAACTGAAAGGAGGTTGCATCACTATGATGCATAACATTGCATGTATTGTATTTTCAAGTGTGTGCATTCATCCTGTTGTCATTTTGTTTTGAAAGCAGAAGAATCATTCAACAGGTTGCTGAGACAAATGTAAACCAGTAAAACATATGAAGAGAAACAAACCTTGAATATAAGTTCAGTTGTTTAAACATTTGACAAACTATGGTGAGGGGGTAAGAAAACACACAAATCCAGCAGCTCCTGTATTTCAATACACCAGAACCCAATATTATTGGCGAGTCGGGTAGTCCATCATCACAGTTCGAGGGCAGGCATCATTTCAGTAATTTCATCCCGTTGCATTCACATCCGTGCCTTGAATGAGATTGAATGTGATCTTTGCTTTCAAGTATTGTCCCAAGTTTTACACTTTCGTGCTTTGCATGAATGGGAATGGAACCGTGTGTGTTGAATGAGGCTCCTTGTGAGCACTGAACTTTGTCCGGTGGAGTTCCTTTTTGTGTTGCTGTAATTGTGTCATTTCTCGATGAGAAAGATTAGGCAACATTTAGTCACTTCTAGCCATGATGCTCAATTTATTTACGAATGTACACTAGTTACTAGGGACCGTTTACGTTGGAGAACAAGATCTATTGTATGCCTGTGTATTTGGGGAAGTCAAATCTGAAATAATGATGAAATTGCGTGTATCCAAAGTTAAAACTCGTGATTTGTCGCCCTCTGGTGTGTAAAAGATGCAAAAGCTTACAGCACCTGGTATTCCCAGGCGGTCTCCCATCCAAGTACTGACCAGGCCCGAGCCTGCTTAGCTTCCGAGATCGGATGAGATCGGGCGTATTCAGGCTAGTATGGCCGTAAGCCAGAGAGGCTGTCCCTGACGCTCTACTTAAAGGGAAGGCAATATCCGTTTCTGCCGCTCATACTTGCAATTGAACTGTCTCTCTACTCTAAAGTCCGGGACACACCAGCGCGCCGCAGACAGTCCCTGCTAACACGAAACGTTGTGGCAACGTTGTGCGTTAGCTGGGGTGCCACACCAGACCGGAACTATATATTACAAAACGAACACATTGTCTTGATAAAACAGCTGTAATTGAGTGCCTGACACGCCAGTCAAGCGCAATCTTGAGAAGGTGTGCATTTCAGTAAGGATTTCAATTGACATGCAGTATGAAACTGAAAGGAGGTTGCATCACTATGATGCATAACATTGCATGTATTGTATTTTCAAGTGTGTGCATTCATCCTGTTGTCATTTTGTTTTGAAAGCAGAAGAATCATTCAACAGGTTGCTGAGACAAATGTAAACCAGTAAAACATATGAAGAGAAACAAACCTTGAATATAAGTTCAGTTGTTTAAACATTTGACAAACTATGGTGAGGGGGTAAGAAAACACACAAATCCAGCAGCTCCTGTACTTCAATACACCAGAACCCAATATTATTGGCGAGTCGGGTAGTCCATCATCACAGTTCGAGGGCAGGCATAATTTCAGTAATTTCATCCCGTTGCATTCACATCCGTGCCTTGAATGAGATTGAATGTGATCTTTGCTCTCAAGTATGTTCCCAAGTTTTACACTTTCGTGCTTTGCATGAATGGGAATGGAACCGTATGTGTTGAATGAAGCTCCTTGTGAGCACTGAACTTTGTCCGGTGGAGTTCCTTTTTGTGTTGCTGTAATTGTGTCATTTCTCGATGAGAAAGATTAGGCAACATTTAGTCACTTCTAGCCATGATGCTCAATTTATTTACGAATGTACCCTAGTTACTAGGGACCGTTTACGTTGGAGAACAAGATCTATTGTATGCCTGTGTATTTGGGGAAGTCAAATCTGAAATAATGATGAAATTGCGTGTATCCAAAGTTAAAACTCGTGATTTGTCGCCCTCTGGTGTGTAAAAGATGCAAAAGCTTACAGCACCTGGTATTTCCAGGCAGTCTCCCATCCAAGTACTGACCAGGCCCAAGCCTGCTTAGCTTCCGAGATCGGACGAGATCGGGCGTATTCAGGCTAGTATGGCCGTAAGCCAGGGAGGCTGTCCCTGACGCTCTACTTAAAGGGAAGGCAATATCCGTTTCTGCCGTTCATACTTACAGTTGAACTGTCTCTCTACTCTAAAGCCCGGGACACACCAGCGCGCCGCAGACAGTCCCTGCTAACACGCCACGTTGTGGCAACATTGTGGCAACGTTGTGCGTTAGCTGGGGTGCCACACCAGACCGGAACTATATATTACAAAACGAACACATTGTCTTGATAAAACAGCTGTAATTGAGTGCCTGACACGCCAGTCAAGCGCAATCTTGAGAAGGTGTGCATTTCAGTAAGGATTTAAATTGACATGCAGTATGAAACTGAAAGGAGGTTGCATCACTATGATGCATAACATTGCATGTATTGTATTTTCAAGTGTGTGCATTCATCCTGTTGTCATTTTGTTTTGAAAGCAGAAGAATCATTCAACAGGTTGCTGAGACAAATGTAAACCAGTAAAACATATGAAGAGAAACAAACCTTGAATATAAGTTCAGTTGTTTAAACATTTGACAAACTATGGTGAGGGGGTAAGAAAACACACAAATCCAGCAGCTCCTGTATTTCAATACACCAGAACCCAATATTATTGGCGAGTCGGGTAGTCCATCATCACAGTTCGAGGGCAGGCATCATTTCAGTAATTTCATCTTGTTGCATTCACATCCGTGCCTTGAATGAGATTGAATGTGATCTTTGCTCTCAAGTATGTTCCCAAGTTTTACACTTTCGTGCTTTGCATGAATGGGAATGGAACCGTGTGTGTTGAATGAGGCTCCTTGTGAGCACTGAACTTTGTCCGGTGGAGTTCCTTTTTGTGTTGCTGTAATTCTGTCATTTCTCGATGAGAAAGATTAGGCAACATTTAGTCACTTCTAGCCATGATGCTCAATTTATTTATGAATGTACCCTAGTTACTAGGGACCGTTTACATTGGAGAACAAGATCTATTGTATGCCTGTGTATTTGGGGAAGTCAAATCTGAAATAATGATGAAATTGCGTGTATCCAAAGTTAAAACTCGTGATATGTCGCCCTCTGGTGTGTAAAAGATGCAAAAGCTTACAGCACCTGGTATTCCCAGGCGGTCTCCCATCCAAGTACTGACCAGGCCCGAGCCTGCTTAGCTTCCGAGATCGGACGAGATCGGGCGTATTCAGGCTAGTATGGCCGTAAGCTAGGAATGCTGTCCCTGACGCTCTACTTAAAGGGAAGGCAATATCCGTTTCTGCCGTTCATACTTACAGTTGAACTGTCTCTCTACTCTAAAGCCCGGGACACACCAGCGCGCCGCAGACAGTCCCTGCTAACACGCCACGTTGTGGCAACATTGTGGCAACGTTGTGCGTTAGCTGGGGTGCCACACCAGACCGGAACTATATATTACAAAACGAACACATTGTCTTGATAAAACAGCTGTAATTGAGTGCCTGACACGCCAGTCAAGCGCAATCTTGAGAAGGTGTGCATTTCAGTAAGGATTTCAATTGACATGCAGTATGAAACTGAAAGGAGGTTGCATCACTATGATGCATAACATTGCATGTATTGTTTTTACAAGTGTGTGCATTCATCCTGTTGTCATTTTGTTTTGAAAGCAGAAGAATCATTCAACAGGTTGCTGAGACAAATGTAAACCAGTAAAACATATGAAGAGAAACAAACCTTGAATATAAGTTCAGTTGTTTAAACATTTGACAAACTATGGTGAGGGGGTAAGAAAACACACAAATCCAGCAGCTCCTGTATTTCAATACACCAGAACCCAATATTATTGGCGAGTCGGGTAGTCCATCATCACAGTTCGAGGGCAGGCATCATTTCAGTAATTTCATCCCGTTGCATTCACATCCGTGCCTTGAATGAGATTGAATGTGATCTTTGCTCTCAAGTATGTTCCCAAGTTTTACACTTTCGTGCTTTGCATGAATGGGAATGGAACCGTGTGTGTTGAATGAGGCTCCTTGTGAGCACTGAACTTTGTCCGGTGGAGTTCCTTTTTGTGTTGCTGTAATTGTGTCATTTCTCGATGAGAAAGATTAGGCAACATTTAGTCACTTCTAGCCATGATGCTCAATTTATTTACGAATGTACCCTAGTTACTAGGGACCGTTTACATTGGAGAACAAGATCTATTGTATGCCTGTGTATTTGGGGAAGTCAAATCTGAAATAATGATGAAATTGCGTGTATCCAAAGTTAAAACTCGTGATTTGTCGCCCTCTGGTGTGTAAAAGATGCAAAAGCTTACAGCACCTGGTATTCCCAGGCGGTCTCCCATCCAAGTACTGACCAGGCCCGAGCCTGCTTAGTTTCCGAGATCGGACGAGATCGGGCGTATTCAGGCTAGTATGGCCGTAAGCCAGGGAGGCTGTCCCTGACGCTCTACTTAAAGGGAAGGCAATATCCGTTTCTGCCGCTCATACTTACAGTTGAACTGTCTCTCTACTCTAAAGTCCGGGACACACCAGCACGCCGCAGACAGTCCCTGCTAACACGAAACGTTGTGGCAACGTTGTGCGTTAGCTGGGGTGCCACACCAGACCTATGTATTACAAAACGAACACATTGTCTTGATAAAACAGCTGTAATTGAGTGCCTGACACGCCATTCAAGCGCAATCTTGAGAAGGTGTGCATTTCAGTAAGGATTTCAATTGACATGCAGTATGAAACTGAAAGGAGGTTGCATCACTATGATGCATAACATTGCATGTATTGTATTTTCAAGTGTGTGCATTCATCCTGTTGTCATTTTGTTTTGAAAGCAGAAGAATCATTCAACAGGTTGCTGAGACAAATGTAAACCAGTAAAACATATGAAGAGAAACAAACCTTGAATATAAGTTCAGTTGTTTAAACATTTGACAAACTATGGTGAGGGGGTAAGAAATGACACAAATCCAGCAGCTCCTGTATTTCAATACACCAGAAGCCAATATTATTGGCGAGTCGGGTAGTCCATCATCACAGTTCGAGGGCAGGCATCATTTCAGTAATTTCATCCCGTTGCATTCACATCCGTGCCTTGAATGAGATTGAATGTGATCTTTGCTCTCAAGTATGTTCCCAAGTTTTACACTTTCGTGCTTTGCATGAATGGGAATGGAACCGTGTGTGTTGAATGAGGCTCCTTGTGAGCACTGAACTTTGTCCGGTGGAGTTCCTTTTTGTGTTGCTGTAATTGTGTCATTTCTCGATGAGAAAGATTAGGCAACATTTAGTCACTTCTAGCCATGATGCTCAATTTATTTACGAATGTACCCTAGTTACTAGGGACCGTTTACGTTGGAGAACAAGATCTATTGTATGCCTGTGTATTTGGGGAAGTCAAATCTGAAATAATGATGAAATTGCGTGTATCCAAAGTTAAAACTCGTGATTTGTCGCCCTCTGGTGTGCAAAAGCTTACAGCACCTGGTATTCCCAGGCGGTCTCCCATTCAAGTACTGACCAGGCCCGAGCCTGCTTAGCTTCCGAGATCGGACGAGACCGGGCGTATTCAGGCTAGTATGGCCGTAAGCCAGGGAGGCTGTCCCTGACGCTCTACTTAAAGGGAAGGCAATATCCGTTTCTGCCGCTCATACTTGCAGTTGAACTGTCTCTCTACTCTAAAGTCCGGGACACACCAGCGCGCCGTAGACAGTCCCTGCTAACACGAAACGTTGTGGCAACGTTGTGCGTTAGCTGGGGTGCCACACCAGACCGGAACTATATTTTACAAAACGAACACATTGTCTTGATAAAACAGCTGTAATTGAGTGCCTGACACGCCAGTCAAGCGCAATCTTGAGAAGGTGTGCATTTCAGTAAGGATTTCAATTGACATGCAGTATGAAACTGAAAGGAGGTTGCATCACTATGATGCATAACATTGCATGTATTGTATTTTCATGTGTGTGCATTCATCCTGTTGTCATTTTAATTTGAAAGCAGAAGAATCATTCAACAGGTTGCTGAGACAAATTTAACCAGTAAAACATATGAAGAGAAACAAACCTTGAATATAAGTTCAGTTGTTTAAACATTTGACAAACTATGGTGAGGGGGTAAGAAAACACACAAATCCAGCAGCTCCTGTATTTCAATACACCAAAACCCAATATTATTGGCGAGTCGGGCAGTCCATCATCACAGTTCGAGGGCAGGCATCATTTCAGTAATTTCATCCCGTTGCATTCACATCCGTGCCTTGAATGAGATTGAATGTGATCTTTACTCTCAAGTATATTTCCAAGTTTTACACTTTCATGCTTTGCATGAATGGGAATGGAACCGTGTGTGTTGAATGAAGCTCCTTGTGAGCACTGAACTTTGTCCAGTGGAGTTCCTTTTTGTGTTGCTGTAATTGTGTCATTTCTTGATGAGAAAGATTAGGCAACATTTAGTCACTTCTAGCCATGATGCTCAATTTATTTACGAATGTACGCTAGTTACTAGGGACCGTTTACGTTGGAGAACAAGATCTATTGTATGCCTGTGTATTTGGGGAAGTAAAATCTGAAATAATGATGAAATTGCGTGTATCCAAAGTTAAAACTCGTGATTTGTCGCCCTCTGGTGTGTAAAAGATGCAAAAGCTTACAGCACCTGGTATTCCCAGGCAGTCTCCCATCCAAGTACTAACCAGGCCAGAGCCTGCTTAGCTTCTGAGATCGGACGAGATCGGGCGTATTCAGGCTAGTATGGCCGTAAGCCAGAGAGGCTGTCCCTGACGCACTACTTAAAGGGAAGGCAATATCCGTTTCTGCCGCTCATACTTGCAGTTGAACTGTCTCTCTACTCTAAAGTCCGGGACACACCGGCGAAGAAAAGACAGTCCCTGCTAACACGCCACGTTGTGGCAACGTTGTGGCAACGTTGTGCGTTAGCTGGGGTGCCACACCAGACCGGAACTATATTTTACAAAACGAACACATTGTCTTGATAAAACAGCTGTAATTGAGTGCCTGACACGCCAGTCAAGCGCAATCTTGAGAAGGTGTACATTTCAGTAAGGATTTCAATTGACATGCAGTATGAAACTGAAAGGAGGTTGCATCACTATGATGCATAACATTGCATGTATTGTATTTTCAAGTGTGTGCATTCATCCTGTTGTCATTTTGTTTTGAAAGCAGAAGAATCATTCAACAGGTTGCTGAGACAAATGTAAACCAGTAAAACATATGAAGAGAAACAAACCTTGAATATAAGTTCAGTTGTTTAAACATTTGACAAACTATGGTGAGGGGGTAAGAAAACACACAAATCCAGCAGCTCCTGTACTTCAATACACCAGAAGCCAATATTATTGGTGAGTCGGGTAGTCCATCATCACAGTTCGAGGGCAGGCATCATTTCAGTAATTTCATCCCGTTGCATTCACATCCGTGCCTTGAATGAGATTGAATGTGATCTTTGCTCTCAAGTATGTTCCCAAGTTTTACACTTTCGTGCTTTGCATGAATGGGAATGGAACCGTGTGTGTTGAATGAGGCTCCTTGTGAGCACTGAACTTTGTCCGGTGGAGTTCCTTTTTGTGTTGCTGTAATTGTGTCATTTCTTGATGAGAAAGATTAGGCAACATTTAGTCACTTCTAGCCATGATGCTCAATTTATTTACGAATGTACCCTAGTTACTAGGGACCGTTTACGTTGGAGAACAAGATCTATTGTATGCCTGTGTATTTGGGGAAGTAAAATCTGAAATAATGATGAAATTGTGTGTATCCAAAGTTAAAACTCGTGATTTGTCGCCCTCTGGTGTGTAAAAGGTGCAAAAGCTTACAGCACCTGGTATTCCCAGGCGGTCCCCCATCCAAGTACCGACCAGGCCCGAGCCTGCTTGGTTTCCGAGATCGGACGAGATCGGGCGTATTCAGGCTAGTATGGCCGTAAGCCAGGGAGGCTGTCCCTGATGCTCTACTTAAAGGGAAGGCAATATCCGTTTCTGCCGTTCATACTTACAGTTGAACTGTCTCTCTACTCTAAAGCCCGGGACACAGCAGCGCGCCGCAGACAGTCCCTGCTAACACGCCATGTTGTGGCAACGTTGTGCGTTAGCTGGGGTGCCACACCAGACCGGAACTATATTTTACAAAAAAAAACACATTGTCTTGATAAAACAGCTGTAATTGAGTGCCTGACACGCCAGTCAAGCGCAATCTTGAGAAGGTGTGCATTTCAGTAAGGATTTCAATTGACATGCAGTATGAAACTGAAAGGAGGTTGCATCACTATGATGCATAACATTGCATGTATTGTATTTTCAAGTGTGTGCATTCATCCTGTTGTCATTTTGTTTTGAAAGCAGAAGAATCATTCAACAGGTTGCTGAGACAAATGTAAACCAGTAAAACATATGAAGAGAAACAAACCTTGAATATAAGTTCAGTTGTTTAAACATTTGACAAACTATGGTGAGGGGGTAATAAAACACACAAATCCAGCAGCTCCTGTATTTCAATACACCAGAACCCAATATTATTGGCGAGTCGGGTAGTCCATCATCACAGCTCGAGGGCAGGCATCATTTCAGTAATTTCATCCCGTTGCATTCACATCCGTGCCTTGAATGAGATTGAATGTGATCTTTGCTCTCAAGTATGTTCCCAAGTTTTACACTTTCGTGCTTTGCATGAATGGGAATGGAACCGTGTGTGTTGAATGAGGCTCCTTGTGAGCACTGAACTTTGTCCGGTGGAGTTCCTTTTTGTGTTGCTGTAATTGTGTCATTACTCGATGAGAAAGATTAGGCAACATTTAGTCACTTCTAGCCATGATGCTCAATTTATTTACGAATGTACCCTAGTTACTAGGGACCGTTTACGTTGGAGAACAAGATCTATTGTATGCCTGTGTATTTGGGGAAGTAAAATCTGAAATAATGATGAAATTGTGTGTATCCAAAGTTAAAACTCGTGATTTGTCGCCCTCTGGTGTGAAAAAGGTGCAGAAGCTTACAGCACCTGGTATTCCCAGGCGGTCTCCCATCCAAGTACTGACCAGACCCGAGCCTGCTTGGCTTCCGAGATCGGACGAGATCGGGCGTATTCAGGCTAGTATGGCCGTAAGCCAGGGAGGCTGTCCCTGACGCTCTACTTAAAGGGAAGGCAATATCCGTTTCTGCCGTTCATACTTACAGTTGAACTGTCTCTCTACTCTAAAGCCCGGGACACACCAGCGCGCTGCAGACAGTCCCTGCTAACACGCCACGTTGTGGCAACGTTGTGGCAACGTTGTGCGTTAGCTGGGGTGCCACACCAGACCGGAACTATATTTTACAAAACGAACACATTGTCTTGATAAAACAGCTGTAATTGAGTGCCTGACTTGCCAGTCAAGCGCAATCTTGAGATGGTGTGCATTTCAGTAAGGATTTCAATTGACATGCAGTATGAAACTGAAAGGAGGTTGCATCACTATGATGCATAACATTGCATGTATTGTATTTTCAAGTGTGTGCATTCATCCTGTTGTCATTTTGTTATGAAAGCACAAGAATCATTCAACAGGTTGCTGAGACAAATGTAAACCAGTAAAACATATGAAGAGAAACAAACCTTGAATATAAGTTCAGTTGTTTAAACAATTGACAAACTATGGTGAGGGGGTAAGAAAACACACAAATCCAGCAGCTCCTGTATTTCAATACACCGGAACCCAATATTATTGGCGAGTCGGGTAGTCCATCATCACAGTTCGAGGGCAGGCATCATTTCAGTAATTTCATCCCGTTGCATTCACATCCGTGCCTTGAATGAGATTGAATGTGATCTTTGCTCTCAAGTATGTTCCCAAGTTTTACACTTTTGTGCTTTGCATGAATGGGAATGGAACCGTGTGTGTTGAATGAGGCTCCTTGTGAGCACTGAACTTTGTCCGGTGGAGTTCCTTTTTGTGTTGCTGTAATTGTGTCATTTCTCGATGAGAAAGATTAGGCAACATTTAGTCACTTCTAGCCATGATGCTCAATTTATTTACGAATGTACCCTAGTTACTAGGGACCGTTTACGTTGGAGAACAAGATCTATTGTATGCCTGTGTATTTGGGGAAGTCAAATCTGAAATAATGATGAAATTGTGTGTATCAAAAGTTAAGACTCGTGATTTGTCGCCCTCTGGTGTGTAAAAGGTGCAAAAGCTTACAGCACCTGGTATTTCCAGGCGGTCTACCATCCAAGTACTGACCAGGCCCGAGCCTGCTTGGCTTCCGAGATCGGACGAGATCGGGCGTATTCAGGCTAGTATGGCTGTAAGCCAGGGAGGCTGTCCCTGACGCTCTACTTAAAGGGAAGGCAATATCCGTTTCTGCCGTTCATACTTACAGTTGAACTGTCTCTCTACTCTAAAGCCCGGGACACACCAGCGCGCCGCAGACAGTCCCTGCTAACACGCCACGTTGTGGCAACATTGTGGCAACGTTGTGCGTTAGCTGGGGTGCCACACCAGACCGGAACTATATATTACAAAACGAACACATTGTCTTGATAAAACAGCTGTAATTGAGTGCCTGACACGCCAGTCAAGCGCAATCTTGAGAAGGTGTGCATTTCAGTAAGGATTTCAATTGACATGCAGTATGAAACTGAAAGGAGGTTGCATCACTATGATGCATAACATTGCATGTATTGTATTTTCAAGTGTGTGCATTCATCCTGTTGTCATTTTGTTTTGAAAGCAGAAGAATCATTCAACAGGTTGCTGAGACAAATGTAAACCAGTAAAACATATGAAGAGAAACAAACCTTGAATATAAGTTCAGTTGTTTAAACATTTGACAAACTATGGTGAGGGGGTAAGAAAACACACAAATCCAGCAGCTCCTGTATTTCAATACACCAGAACCCAATATTATTGGCGAGTCGGGTAGTCCATCATCACAGTTCGAGGGCAGGCATCATTTCAGTAATTTCATCCCGTTGCATTCACATCCGTGCCTTGAATGAGATTGAATGTGATCTTTGCTCTCAAGTATGTTCCCAAGTTTTACACTTTCGTGCTTTGCATGAATGGGAATGGAACCGTGTGTGTTGAATGAGGCTCCTTGTGAGCACTGAACTTTGTCCGGTGGAGTTCCTTTTTGTGTTGCTGTAATTGTGTCATTTCTCGATGAGAAAGATTAGGCAACATTTAGTCACTTCTAGCCATGATGCTCAATTTATTTACGAATGTACCCTAGTTACTAGGGACCGTTTACGTTGGAGAACAAGATCTATTGTATGCCTGTGTATTTGGGGAAGTCAAATCTGAAATAATGATGAAATTGCGTGTATCCAAAGTTAAAACTCGTGATTTGTCGCCCTCTGGTGTGCAAAAGCTTACAGCACCTGGTATTCCCAGGCGGTCTCCCATCCAAGTACTGACCAGGCCCGAGCCTGCTTGGCTTCCGAGATCGGACGAGATCGGGCGTATTCAGGCTAGTATGGCCATAAGCCAGGGAGGCTGTTCCTGACGCTCTACTTAAAGGGAAGGCAATATCCGTTTCTGCCGTTCATACTTACAGTTGAACTGTCTCTCTACTCTAAAGCCCGGGACACACCAGCGCGCCGCAGACAGTCCCTGCTAACACGCCACGTTGTGGCAACGTTGTGCGTTAGCTGGGGTGCCACACCAGACCGGAACTATATTTTACAAAACGAACACATTGTCTTGATAAAACAGCTGTAATCGAGAGCCTGACACGCCAGTCAAGCGCAATCTTGAGAAGGTGTGCATTTCAGTAAGGATTTCAATTGACATGCAGTATGAAACTGAAAGGAGGTTGCATCACTATGATGCATAACATTGCATGTATTGTATTTTCAAGTGTGTGCATTCATCCTGTTGTCATTTTGTTTTGAAAGCAGAAGAATCATTCAACAGGTTTCTGAGACAAATGTAAACCAGTAAAACATATGAAGAGAAACAAACCTTGAATATAAGTTCAGTTGTTTAAACATTTGACAAACTATGGTGAGGGGGTAAGAAAACACACAAATCCAGCAGCTCCTGTATTTCAATACACCAGAACCCAATATTATTGGCGAGTCGGGTAGTCCATCATCACAGTTCGAGGGCAGGCATCATTTCAGTAATTTCATCCCGTTGCATTCACATCCGTGCCTTGAATGAGATTGAATGTGATCTTTGCTCTCAAGTATGTTCCCAAGTTTTACACTTTCGTGCTTTGCATGAATGGGAATGGAACCGTGTGTGTTGAATGAGTCTCCTTGTGAGCACTGAACTTTGTGCGGTGGAGTTCCTTTTTGTGTTGCTGTAATTGTGTCATTTCTTGATGAGAAAGATTAGGCAACATTGAGTCACTTCTAGCCATGATGCTCAATTAATTTACGAATGTACCCTAGTTACTAGGGACCGTTTACGTTGGAGAACAAGATCTATTGTATGCCTGTGTATTTGGGGAAGTAAAATCTGAAATAATGATGAAATTGTGTGTATCCAAAGTTAAAACTCGTGATTTGTCGCCCTCTGGTGTGTTAAAGGTGCAAAAGCTTACAGCACCTGGTATTCCCAGGCGGTCTCCCATCCAAGTACTGACCAGGCCCGAGCCTGCCTGGCTTCCGAGATCGGTCGAGATCGGGCGTATTCAGGCTAGTATGGCCGTAAGCCAGGGAGGCTGTCCCTGACGCTCTACTTAAAGGGAAGGCAATATCCGTTTCTGCCGATCATACTTACAGTTGAACTGTCTCTCTACTCTAAAGCCCGGGACACACCAGCGCGCCGCAGACAGTCCCTGCTAACACGCCACGTTGTGGCAACGTTGTGGCAACGTTGTGCGTTAGCTGGGGTGCCACACCAGACCGGAACTATATTTTACAAAACGAACACATTGTCTTGATAAAACAGCTGTAATTGAGTGCCTGACACGCCAGTCAAGCGCAATCTTGAGAAGGTGTACATTTCAGTAAGGATTTCAATTGACATGCAGTATGAAACTGAAAGGAGGTTGCATCACTATGATGCATAACATTGCATGTATTGTATTTTCAAGTGTGTGCATTCATCCTGTTGTCATTTTGTTTTGAAAGCAGAAGAATCATTCAACAGGTTGCTGAGACAAATGTAAACCAGTAAAACATATGAAGAGAAACAAACCTTGAATATAAGTTCAGTTGTTTAAACATTTGACAAACTATGGTGAGGGGGTAAGAAAACACACAAATCCAGCAGCTCCTGTACTTCAATACACCAGAAGCCAATATTATTGGTGAGTCGGGTAGTCCATCATCACAGTTCGAGGGCAGGCATCATTTCAGTAATTTCATCCCGTTGCATTCACATCCGTGCCTTGAATGAGATTGAATGTGATCTTTGCTCTCAAGTATGTTCCCAAGTTTTACACTTTAGTGCTTTGCATGAATGGGAATGGAACCGTGTGTGTTGAATGAGGCTCCTTGTGAGCACTGAACTTTGTCCGGTGGAGTTCCTTTTTGTGTTGCTGTAATTGTGTCATTTCTTGATGAGAAAGATTAGGCAACATTTAGTCACTTCTAGCCATGATGCTCAATTTATTTACGAATGTACCCTAGTTACTAGGGACCGTTTACGTTGGAGAACAAGATCTATTGTATGCCTGTGTATTTGGGGAAGTCAAATCTGAAATAATGATGAAATTGTGTGTATCAAAAGTTAAAACTCGTGATTTGTCGCCCTCTGGTGTGTAAAAGGTGCAAAAGCTTACAGCACCTGGTATTCCCAGGCGGTCTCCCATCCAAGTACCGACCAGGCCCGAGCCTGCTTGGCTTCCGAGATCGGACGAGATCGGGCGTATTCAGGCTAGTATGGCCGTAAGCCAGGGAGGCTGTCCCTGATGCTCTACTTAAAGGGAAGGCAATATCCGTTTCTGCCGTTCATACTTACAGTTGAACTGTCTCTCTACTCTAAAGCCCGGGACACAGCAGCGCACCGCAGACAGTCCCTGCTAACACGCCACGTTGTGGCAACATTGTGGCAACGTTGTGCGTTAGCTGGGGTGCCACACCAGACCGGAACTATATATTACAAAACGAACACATTGTCTTGATAAAACAGCTGTAATTGAGTGCCTGACACGCCAGTCAAGCGCAATCTTGAGAAGGTGTGCATTTCAGTAAGGATTTCAATTGACATGCAGTATGAAACTGAAAGGAGGTTGCATCACTATGATGCATAACATTGCATGTATTGTATTTTCAAGTGTGTGCATTCATCCTGTTGTCATTTTGTTTTGAAAGCAGAAGAATCATTCAACAGGTTGCTGAGACAAATGTAAACCAGTAAAACATATGAAGAGAAACAAACCTTGAATATAAGTTCAGTTGTTTAAACATTTGACAAACTATGGTGAGGGGGTAAGAAAACACACAAATCCAGCAGCTCCTGTATTTCAATACACCAGAACCCAATATTATTGGCGAGTCGGGTAGTCCATCATCACAGTTCGAGGGCAGGCATCATTTCAGTAATTTCATCCCGTTGCATTCACATCCGTGCCTTGAATGAGATTGAATGTGATCTTTGCTCTCAAGTATGTTCCCAAGTTTTACACTTTCGTGCTTTGCATGAATGGGAATGGAACCGTGTGTGTTGAATGAGGCTCCTTGTGAGCACTGAACTTTGTCCGGTGGAGTTCCTTTTTGTGTTGCTGTAATTGTGTCATTTCTCGATGAGAAAGATTAGGCAACATTTAGTCACTTCTAGCCATGATGCTCAATTTATTTACGAATGTACCCTAGTTACTAGGGACCGTTTACGTTGGAGAACAAGATCTATTGTATGCCTGTGTATTTGGGGAAGTAAAATCTGAAATAATGATGAAATTGCGTGTATCCAAAGTTAAAACTCGTGATTTGTCGCCCTCTGGTGTGTAAAAGATGCAAAAGCTTACAGCACCTGGTATTCCCAGGCGGTCTCCCATGCAAGTACTGACCAGGCCCGAGCCTGCTTAGCTTCCGAGATCGGACGAGATCGGGCGTATTCAGGCTAGTATGGCCGCAAGCCAGTGAGGCTGTCCCTGACGCTCTACTTAAAGGGAAGGCAATATCCGTTTCTGCCGTTCATACTTACAGTTGAACTGTCTCTCTACTCTAAAGCCCGGGACACACCAGCGCGCCGCAGACAGTCCCTGCTAACACGCCACGTTGTGGCAACGTTGTGGCAACGTTGTGCGTTAGCTGGGGTGCCACACCAGACCGGAACTATATTTTACAAAACGAACACATTGGCTTGATAAAACAGCTGTAATTGAGTGCCTGACACGCCAGTCAAGCGCAATCTTGAGAAGGTGTGCATTTCAGTAAGGATTTCAATTGACATGCAGTATGAAACTGAAAGGAGGTTGCATCACTATGATGCATAACATTGCATGTATTGTATTTTCAAGTGTGTGCATTCATCCTGTTGTCATTTTGTTTTGAAAGCAGAAGAATCATTCAACAGGTTGCTGAGACAAATGTAAACCAGTAAAACATATGAAGAGAAACAAACCTTGAATATAAGTTCAGTTGTTTAAACATTTGACAAACTATGGTGAGGGGGTAAGAAAACACACAAATCCAGCAGCTCCTGTATTTCAATACACCAGAACCCAATATTATTGGCGAGTCGGGTAGTCCATCATCACAGTTCGAGGGCAGGCATCATTTCAGTAATTTCATCCCGTTGCATTCACATCCGTGCCTTGAATGAGATTGAATGTTATCATTACTCTCAAGTACGTTCCCAAGTTTTACACTTTCGTGCTTTGCATGAATGGGAATGGAACCGTGTGTGTTGAATGATGCTCCTTGTGAGCACTGAACTTTGTCCGGTGGAGTTCCTTTTTTGTTGCTGTAATTGTGTCATTTCTCGATGAGAAAGATTAGGCAACATTTAGTCACTTCTAGCCATGATGCTCAATTTATTTACGAATGTACCCTAGTTACTAGGGACCGTTTACGTTGGAGAACAAGATCTATTGTATGCCTGTGTATTTGGGGAAGTCAAATCTGAAATAATGATGAAATTGCGTGTATCCAAAGTTAAAACTCGTGATTTGTCGCCCTCTGGTGTGTAAAAGATGCAAAAGCTTACAGCACCTGGTATTCCCAGGCGGTCTCACATCCAAGTACTGACCAGGCCCGAGCCTGCTTAGCTTCCGAGATCGGACGAGATCAGGCGTATTCAGGCTAGTATGGCCGTAAGCCAGGGAGGCTGTCCCTGACGCTCTACTTAAAGGGAAGGCAATATCCGTTTCTGCCGCTCATACTTGCAGTTGAACTGTCTCTCTACTCTAAAGTCCGGGACACACCAGCGCGCCGCAGACAGTCCCTGCTAACACGAAACGTTGTGGCAACGTTGTGCGTTAGCTGGGGTGCCACACCAGACCGGAACTATATATTACAAAACGAACACATTGTCTTGATAATACAGCTGTAATTGAGTGCCTGACACGCCAGTCAAGCGCAATCTTGAGAAGGTGTGCATTTCAGTAAGGATTTCAATTGACATGCAGTATGAAACTGAAAGGAGGTTGCATCACTATGATGCATAACATTGCATGTATTGTATTTTCAAGTGTGTGCATTCATCCTGTTGTCATTTTGTTTTGAAAGCAGAAGAATCATTCAACAGGTTGCTGAGACAAATGTAAACCAGTAAAACATATGAAGAGAAACAAACCTTGAATATAAGTTCAGTTGTTTAAACATTTGACAAACTATGGTGAGGGGGTAAGAAAACACACAAATCCAGCAGCTCCTGTATTTCAATACACCAGAACCCAATATTATTGGCGAGTCGGGTAGTCCATCATCACAGTTCGAGGGCAGGCATCATTTCAGTAATTTCATCCCGTTGCATTCACATCCGTGCCTTGAATGAGATTGAATGTTATCATTACTCTCAAGTACGTTCCCAAGTTTTACACTTTCGTGCTTTGCATGAATGGGAATGGAACCGTGTGTGTTGAATGATGCTCCTTGTGAGCACTGAACTTTGTCCGGTGGAGTTCCTTTTTTGTTGCTGTAATTGTGTCATTTCTCGATGAGAAAGATTAGGCAACATTTAGTCACTTCTAGCCATGATGCTCAATTTATTTACGAATGTACCCTAGTTACTAGGGACCGTTTACGTTGGAGAACAAGATCTATTGTATGCCTGTGTATTTGGGGAAGTCAAATCTGAAATAATGATGAAATTGCGTGTATCCAAAGTTAAAACTCGTGATTTGTCGCCCTCTGGTGTGTAAAAGATGCAAAAGCTTACAGCACCTGGTATTCCCAGGCGGTCTCACATCCAAGTACTGACCAGGCCCGAGCCTGCTTAGCTTCCGAGATCGGACGAGATCAGGCGTATTCAGGCTAGTATGGCCGTAAGCCAGGGAGGCTGTCCCTGACGCTCTACTTAAAGGGAAGGCAATATCCGTTTCTGCCGCTCATACTTGCAGTTGAACTGTCTCTCTACTCTAAAGTCCGGGACACACCAGCGCGCCGCAGACAGTCCCTGCTAACACGAAACGTTGTGGCAACGTTGTGCGTTAGCTGGGGTGCCACACCAGACCGGAACTATATATTACAAAACGAACACATTGTCTTGATAATACAGCTGTAATTGAGTGCCTGACACGCCAGTCAAGCGCAATCTTGAGAAGGTGTGCATTTCAGTAAGGATTTCAATTGACATGCAGTATGAAACTGAAAGGAGGTTGCATCACTATGATGCATAACATTGCATGTATTGTATTTTCAAGTGTGTGCATTCATCCTGTTGTCATTTTGTTTTGAAAGCAGAAGAATCATTCAACAGGTTGCTGAGACAAATGTAAACCAGTAAAACATATGAAGAGAAACAAACCTTGAATATAAGTTCAGTTGTTTAAACATTTGACAAACTATGGTGAGGGGGTAAGAAAACACACAAATCCAGCAGCTCCTGTATTTCAATACACCAGAACCCAATATTATTGGCGAGTCGGGTAGTCCATCATCACAGTTCGAGGGCAGGCATCATTTCAGTAATTTCATCCCGTTGCATTCACATCCGTGCCTTGAATGAGATTGAATGTTATCATTACTCTCAAGTACGTTCCCAAGTTTTACACTTTCGTGCTTTGCATGAATGGGAATGGAACCGTGTGTGTTGAATGATGCTCCTTGTGAGCACTGAACTTTGTCCGGTGGAGTTCCTTTTTTGTTGCTGTAATTGTGTCATTTCTTGATGAGAAAGATTAGGCAACATTTAGTCACTTCTAGCCATGATGCTCAATTTATTTACGAATGTACCCTAGTTACTAGGGACCGTTTACGTTGGAGAACAAGATCTATTGTATGCCTGTGTATTTGGGGAAGTCAAATCTGAAATAATGATGAAATTGCGTGTATCCAAAGTTAAAACTCGTGATTTGTCGCCCTCTGGTGTGTAAAAGATGCAAAAGCTTACAGCACCTGGTATTCCCAGGCGGTCTCCCATCCAAGTACTGACCAGGCCCGAGCCTGCTTAGCTTCCGAGATCGGGCGTATTCAGGCTAGTATGGCCGTAAGCCAGGAATGCTGTCCCTGACGCTCTACTTAAAGGGAAGGCAATATCCGTTTCTGCCGTTCATACTTACAGTTGAACTGTCTCTCTACTCTAAAGCCCGGGACACACCAGCGCGCCGCAGACAGTCCCTGCTAACACGCCACGTTGTGGCAACATTGTGGCAACGTTGTGCGTTAGCTGGGGTGCCACACCAGACCGGAACTATATATTACAAAACGAACACATTGTCTTGATAAAACAGCTGTAATTGAGTGCCTGACACGCCAGTCAAGCGCAATCTTGAGAAGGTGTGCATTTCAGTAAGGATTTCAATTGACATGCAGTATGAAACTGAAAGGAGGTTGCATCACTATGATGCATAACATTGCATGTATTGTATTTACAAGTGTGTGCATTCATCCTGTTGTCATTTTGTTTTGAAAGCAGAAGAATCATTCAACAGGTTGCTGAGACAAATGTAAACCAGTAAAACATATGAAGAGAAACAAACCTCGAATATAAGTTCAGTTGTTTAAACATTTGACAAACTATGGTGAGGGGGTAAGAAAACACACAAATCCAGCAGCTCCTGTATTTCAATACACCAGAACCCAATATTATTGGCGAGTCGGGTAGTCCATCATCACAGTTCGAGGGCAGGCATCATTTCAGTAATTTCATCCCGTTGCATTCACATCCGTGCCTTGAATGAGATTGAATGTGATCTTTGCTCTCAAGTATGTTCCCAAGTTTTACACTTTCGTGCTTTGCATGAATGGGAATGGAACCGTGTGTGTTGAATGAGGCTCCTTGTGAGCACTGAATTTTGTCCGGTGGAGTTCCTTTTTGTGTTGCTGTAATTGTGTCATTTCTCGATGAGAAAGATTAGGCAACATTTAGTCACTTCTAGCCATGATGCTCAATTTATTTACGAATGTACCCTAGTTACTAGGGACCGTTTACATTGGAGAACAAGATCTATTGTATGCCTGAGTATTTGGGGAAGTCAAATCTGAAATAATGATGAAATTGCGTGTATCCAAAGTTAAAACTCGTGATTTGTCGCCCTCTGGTGTGTAAAAGATGCAAAAGCTTACAGCACCTGGTATTCCCAGGCGGTCTCCCATCCAAGTACTGACCAGGCCCGAGCCTGCTTAGCTTCCGAGATCAGACGAGATCGGGCGTATTCAGGCTAGTATGGCCGTAAGCCAGGGAGACTGTCCCTGACGCTCTACTTAAAGGGAAGGCAATATCCGTTTCTGCCGTTCATACTTACAGTTGAACTGTCTCTCTACTCTAAAGCCCTGGACACACCAGCGCGCCGCAGACAGTCCCTGCTAACACGCCACGTTGTGGCAGCGTTGTGGCAACGTTGTGCGTTAGCTGGGGTGCCACACCAGACCGGAACTATATATTACAAAACGAACACATTGTCTTGATAAAACAGCTGTAATTGAGTGCCTGACACGCCAGTCAAGCGCAATCTTGAGAAGGTGTGCATTTCAGTAAGGATTTCAATTGACATGCAGTATGAAACTGAAAGGAGGTTGCATCACTATGATGCATAACATTGCATGTATTGTATTTTCAAGTGTGTGCATTCATCCTGTTGTCATTTTGTTTTGAAAGCAGAAGAATCATTCAACAGGTTGCTGAGACAAATGTAAACCAGTAAAACATATGAAGAGAAACAAACCTTGAATATAAGTTCAGTTGTTTAAACATTTGACAAACTATGGTGAGGGGGTAAGAAAACACACAAATCCAGCAGCTCCTGTATTTCAATACACCAGAACCCAATATTATTGGCGAGTCGGGTAGTCCATCATCACAGTTCGAGGGCAGGCATCATTTCAGTAATTTCATCCCGTTGCATTCACATCCGTGCCTTGAATGAGATTGAATGTGATCTTTGCTCTCAAGTATGTTCCCAAGTTTTACACTTTCGTGCTTTGCATGAATGGGAATGGAACCGTGTGTTTTGAATGAGGCACCTTGTGAGCACTGAACTTTGTCCGGTGGAGTTCCTTTTTGTGTTGCTGTAATTGTGTCATTTCTCGATGAGAAAGATTAGGCAACATTTAGTCACTTCTAGCCATGATGCTCAATTTATTTACGAATGTACCCTAGTTACTAGGGACCGTTTACGTTGGAGAACAAGATCTATTGTATGCCTGTGTATTTGGGGAAGTCAAATCTGAAATAATGATGAAATTGCGTGTATCCAAAGTTAAAACTCGTGATTTGTCGCCCTCTGGTGTGTAAAAGATGCAAAAGCTTACAGCACCTGGTATTCCCAGGCGGTCTCCCATCCAAGTACTGACCAGGCCCGAGCCTGCTTAGCTTCCGAGATCGGACGAGATCGGGCGTATTCAGGCTAGTTTGGCAGTAAGCCAGGGAGGCTGTCCCTGACGCTCTACTTAAAGGGAAGGCAATATCCGTTTCTGCCGCTCATACTTACAGTTGAACTGTCTCTCTACACTCATGCCGGGGACACACCAGCGCGCCGCAGACAGTCCCTGCTAACACGCCACGTTGTGGCAACGTTGTGCGTTAGCTGGGGTGCCACACCAGACCGGAACTATATTTTACAAAAAAAAACACATTGTCTTGATAAAACAGCTGTAATTTGAGTGCCTGACACGCCAGTCAAGCGCAATCTTGAGAAGGTGTGCATTTCAGTAAGGATTTCAATTGACATGCAGTATGAAAATGAAAGGAGGTTGCATCACTATGATGCATAACATTGCATGTATTGTATTTTCAAGTGTGTGCATTCATCCTGTTGTCATTTTGTTTTGAAAGCAGAAGAATCATTCAACAGGTTGCTGAGACAAATGTAAACCAGTAAAACATATGAAGAGAAACAAACCTTGAATATAAGTTCAGTTGTTTAAACATTTGACAAACTATGGTGAGGGGGTAAGAAATGACACAAATCCAGCAGCTCCTGTATTTCAATACACCAGAAGCCAATATTATTGGCGAGTCGGGTAGTCCATCATCACAGTTCGAGGGCAGGCATCATTTCAGTAATTTCATCCCGTTGCATTCACATCCGTGCCTTGAATGAGATTGAATGTGATCTTTGCTCTCAAGTATGTTCCCAAGTTTTACACTTTCGTGCTTTGCATGAATGGGAATGGAACCGTGTGTGTTGAATGATGCTCCTTGTGAGCACTGAACTTTGTCCGGTGGAGTTCCTTTTTGTGTTGCTGTAATTGTGTCATTTCTTGATGAGAAAGATTAGGCAACATTTAGTCACTTCTAGCCATGATGCTCAATTTATTGACGAATGTACCCTAGTTACTAGGGACCGTTTACGTTGGAGAAGAAGATCTATTGTATGCCTGTGTATTTGGGGAAGTAAAATCTGAAATAATGATGAAATTGCGTGTATCCAAAGTTAAAACTCGTGATTTGTCGCCCTCTGGTGTGTAAAAGGTGCAAAAGCTTACAGCACCTGGTATTCTCAGGCGATCAACCATCCAACTACCGACCAGGCCTGAGCCTGCTTGGCTTCCAAGATCGGACGAGATCGGGCGTATTCAGGCTAGTATGGCCGTAAGCCAGGGAGGCTGTCCCTGACGCTCTACTTAAAGGGAAGGCAATATCCGTTTCTGCCGTTCATACTTACAGTTGAACTGTCTCTCTACTCTAAAGCCCGGGCCACACCAGCGCGCCGCAGACAGTCCCTGCCAACACGCCACGTTGTGGCAACGTTGTGCGTTAGCTGGGGTGCCACTGCAGACCGGAACTATATTTTACAAAACGAACACATTGTCTTGATAAAACAGCTGTAATTGAGTGCCTGACACGCCAGTCAAGCGCAATCTTGAGAAGGTGTGCATTTCAGTAAGGATTTCAATTGACATGCAGTATGAAACTGAAAGGAGGTTGCATCACTATGATGCATAACATTGCATGTATTGTATTTTCAAGTGTGTGCATTCATCCTGTTGTCATTTTGTTTTGAAAGCAGAAGAATCATTCAACAGGTTGCTGAGACAAATGTAAACCAGTAAAATATATGAAGAGAAACAAACCTTGAATATAAGTTCAGTTGTTTAAACATTTGACAAACTATGGTGAGGGAGTAAGAAAACACACAAATCCAGCAGCTCCTGTATTTCAATACACCAGAACCCAATATTATTGGCGAGTCGGGTAGTCCATCATCACAGTTCGAGGGCAGGCATCATTTCAGTAATTTCATCCCGTTGCATTCACATCCGTGCCTTGAATGAGATTGAATGTGATCTTTGCTCTCAAGTATGTTCCCAAGTTTTACACTTTCGTGCTTTGCATGAATGGGAATGGAACCGTGTGTGTTGAATGAGTCTCCTTGTGAGCACTGAACTTTGTGCGGTGGAGTTCCTTTTTGTGTTGCTGTAATTGTGTCATTTCTTGATGAGAAAGATTAGGCAACATTGAGTCACTTCTAGCCATGATGCTCAATTAATTTACGAATGTACCCTAGTTACTAGGGACCGTTTACGTTGGAGAACAAGATCTATTGTATGCCTGTGTATTTGGGGAAGTAAAATCTGAAATAATGATGAAATTGTGTGTATCCAAAGTTAAGACTCGTGATTTGTCGCCCTCTGGTGTGTAAAAGGTGCAAAAGCTTAAAGCACCTGGTATTCCCAGGTGGTCTCCCATCCAAGTACTGACCAGGCCCGAGCCTGCCTGGCTTCCGAGATCGGTCGAGATCGGGCGTATTCAGGCTAGTATGGCCGTAAGCCAGGGAGGCTGTCCCTGACGCTCTACTTAAAGGGAAGGCAATATCCGTTTCTGCCGTTCATACTTACAGTTGAACTGTCTCTCTACTCTAAAGCCCGGGACACACCAGCGCGCCGCAGACAGTCCCTGCTAACACGCCACGTTGTGGCAACGTTGTGGCAACGTTGTGCGTTAGCTGGGGTGCCACACCAGACCGGAACTATATTTTACAAAACGAACACATTGTCTTGATAATACAGCTGTAATTGAGTGCCTGACACGCCAGTCAAGCGCAATCTTGAGAAGGTGTGCATTTCAGTAAGGATTTCAATTGATATGCAGTATGAAACTGAAAGGAGGTTGCATCACTATGATGCATAACATTGCATGTATTGTATTTTCAAGTGTGTGCATTCATCCTGTTGTCATTTTGTTTTGAAAGCATAGGAATCATTCAACAGGTTGCTGAGACAAATGTAAACCAGTAAAACATATGAAGAGAAACAAACCTTGAATATAAGTTCAGTTGTTTAAACATTTGACAAACTATAGTGAGGGGGTAAGAAAACACACAAATCCAGCAGCTCCTGTATTTCAATACACCAGAACCCAATATTATTGGCGAGTCGGGTAGTCCATCATCACAGTTCGAGGGCAGGCATCATTTCAGTAATTTCATCCCGTTGCATTCACATCCGTGCCTTGAATGAGATTGAATGTGATCTTTGTTCTCAAGTATGCTCCCAAGTTTTACACTTTCGTGCTTTGCATGAATGGGAATGGAACCGTGTGTGTTGAATGAGGCTCCTTGTGAGCACTGAACTTTGTCCGGTGGAGTTCCTTTTTGTGTTGCTGTAATTGTGTCATATCTTGATGAGAAAGATTAGGCAACATTTAGTCACTTCTAGCCATGATGCTCAATTTATTTACGAATGTACGCTAGTTACTAGGGACCGTTTACGTTGGAGAACAAGATCTATTTAATGCCTGTGTATTTGGGGAAGTAAAATCTGAAATAATTATGAAATTGTGTGTATCCAAAGTTAAAACTCGTGATTTGTCGCCCTCTGGTGTGTAAAAGGTGCAAGAGCTTACAGCACCTGGTATTCCCAGGCGGTCTCCCATCCAAGTACTGACCAGGCCCGAGCCTGCTTGGCTTCCGAGATCGGACGAGATCGGGCATATTCAGGATAGTATGGCCGTAAGTCAGGGAGGCTGTCCCTGACGCTCTACTTAAAGGGAAGGAAATATCCGTTTCTGCTGTTCATACTTGCAGTTGAACTGTCTCTCTACTCTAAAGCCCGGGACACAGCAGCGCGCCGCAGACAGTCCCTGCTAACACGCCACGTTGTGGCAACATTGTGCGTTAGCTGGGGTGCCACACCAGACCGGAACTATATTTTACAAAACGAACACATTGTCTTGATAAAACAGCTGTAATTGAGTGCCTGACACGCCAGTCAAGCGCAATCTTGAGAAGGTGTGCATTTCAGTAAGGATTTCAATTGACATGCAGTATGAAACTGAAAGGAGGTTGCATCACTTTGATGCATAACATTGCATGTATTGTATTTTCAAGTGTGTGCATTCATCCTGTTGTCATTTTGTTTTGAAAGCAGAAGAATCATTCAACAGGTTGCTGAGACAAATGTAAACCAGTAAAACATATGAAGAGAAACAAACCTTGAATATAAGTTCAGTTGTTTAAACATTTGACAAACTATGGTGAGGGGGTAAGAAAACACACAAATCCAGCAGCTCCTGTATTTCAATACACCAGAACCCAATATTATTGGCGAGTCAGGTAATCCATCATCACAGTTCGAGGGCAGGCATCATTTCAGTAATTTCATCCCGTTGCATTCACATGCGTGCCTTGAATGAGATTGAATGTGATCTTTGCTCTCAAGTATGTACCCAAGTTTTACACTTTCGTGCTTTGCATGAATGGGAATGGAACCGTGTGTGTTGAATGATGCTCCTTGTGAGCACTGAACTTTGTCCGGTGGAGTTCCTTTTTGTGTTGCTGTAATTGTGTCATTTCTTGATGAGAAAGATTAGGCAACATTTAGTCACTTCTAGCCATGATGCTCAATTTATTTACGAATGTACGCTGTTTACTAGGGACCGTTTACGTTGGAGAACAAGATCTATTGTATGCCTGTGTATTTGGGGAAGTCAAATCTGAAATAATGATGAAATTGCGTGTATCCAAAGTTAAAACTCGTGATTTGTCGCCCTCTGGTGTGTAAAAGATGCAAAAGCTTACAGCACCTGGTATTCCCAGGTGGTCTCCCATCCAAGTACTGACCAGGCCCGAGCCTGCTTAGCTTCCGAGATCGGACGTATTCAGGCTAGTATGGCCGTAAGCCAGGGAGGCTGTCCCTGACGCACTACTTAAAGGGAAGGCAATATCCGTTTCTGCCGCTCATACTTGCAGTTGAACTGTCTCTCTACTCTAAAGTCCGGGACACACCAGCGCGCCGCAGACAGTCCCTGCTAACATGCCACGTTGTGGCAACATTGTGCGTTAGCTGGGGTGCCACACCAGACCGGAACTATATTTTACAAAACGAACACATTGTCTTGATAAAACAGCTGTAATTGAGTGCCTGACACGCCAGTCAAGCGCAATCTTGAGAAGGTGTGCATTTCAGTAAGGATTTCAATTGACATGCAGTATGAAACTGAAAGGAGGTTGCATCACTATGATGCATAACATTGCATGTATTGTATTTTCAAGTGTGTGCATTCATCCTGTTGTCATTTTGTTTAAAAAGCAGAAGAATCATTCAACAGGTTGCTGAGACAATTGTAAACCAGTAAAACATATGAAGAGAAACAAACCTTGAATATAAGTTCAGTTGTTTAAACATTTGACAAACTATGGTGAGGGGGTAAGAAAACACACAACCAGCAGCTTCTGTATTTCAATACACCAGAACCCAATTTTATTGGCGAGTCGGGTAGTCCATCATCACAGTTCGAGGGCAGGCATCATTTCAGTAATTTCATCCCGTTGCATTCACATCCGTGCCTTGAATGAGATTGAATGTGATCTTTACTCTCAAGTATATTCCCAAGTTTTACACTTTCGTGGTTTGCATGAATGGGAATGGAACCGTGTGTGTTGAATGAGGCTCCTTGTGAGCACTGAACTTTGTCCAGTGGAGTTCCTTTTTGTGTTGCTGTAATTTTGTCATTTCTTGATGAGAAAGATTAGGCAACATTTAGTCACTTCTAGCCATGATGCTCAATTTATTTATGAATGTACACTAGTTACTAGGGACTGTTGACGTTGGAGAACAAGATCTATTGTATGCCTGTGTATTTGGGGAAGTAAAATCTGAAATAATGATGAAATTGCGTGTATCCAAAGTTAAATCTCGTGATTTGTCGCCCTCTGTTGTGTAAAAGGTGCAAAAGCTTACAGCACCTGGTATTCCCAGGCGGTCTCCCATTCAAGTACTGACCAGGCCCGAGCCTGCTTAGCTTCCGAGATCGGACGAGATCGGGCGTATTCAGGCTAGTATGGCCGTAAGCCAGGGAGGCTGTCCCTGACGCTCTACTTAAAGGGAAGGCAATATCCGTTTCTGCCGTTCATACTTACAGTTGAACTATCTCTCTACTCTAAAGCCCGGGACACACCAGCGCGCCGCAGACAGTCCCTGCTAACATGCAACGTTGTGGCAACGTTGTGCGTTAGCTGGGGTGCCACACCAGACCGGAACTATATTTTACAAAACGAACACATTGTCTTGATAATACAGCTGTAATTGAGTGCCTGACACGCCAGTCAAGCGCAATCTTGAGAACGTGTGCATTTCAGTAAGGATTTCAATTGACATGCAGTGTGAAACTGAAAGGAGGTTGCATCACTATGATGCATAACATTGCATGTATTGTATTTTCAAGTGTGTGCATTCATCCTGTTGTTATTTTGTTTTGAAAGCAGACGAATCATTCAACAGGTTGCTGAGACAAATATAAACCAGTAAAACATATGAAGAGAAACAAACCTTGAATATAAGTTCAGTTGTTTAAACATTTGACAAACTATGGTGAGGGGGTAAGAAAACACACAAATCCAGCAGCTCCTGTATTTCAATACACCAGAACCCAATATTAATGGCGAGTCGGGTAGTCCATCATCACAGTTCGAGGGCAGGCATCATTTCAGTAATTTCATCCCGTTGCATTCACATCCGTGCCTTGAATGAGATTGAATGTGATCTTTGCTCTCAAGTATGTTCCCAAGTTTTACACTTTCGTGCTTTGCATGAATGGGAATGGAACCGTGTGTGTTGAATGAGGCTCCTTGTGAGCACTGAACTTTGACCAGTGGAGTTCCTTTTTGTGTTGCTGTAATTGTGTCATTTCTCGATGAGAAAGATTAGGCAACATTTAGTCAATTCTAGCCATGATGCTCAATTTATTTACGAATGTACCCTAGTTACTAGGGACCGTTTACGTTGGAGAACAAGATCTATTGTATGCCTGTGTATTTGGGGAAGTCAAATCTGAAATAATGATGAAATTGCGTGTATCCAAAGTTAAAACTCGTGATTTGTCGCCCTCTGGTGTGTAAAAGATGCAAAAGCTTACAGCACCTGGTATTCCCAGGCGGTCTCCCATCCAAGTACTGATCAGGCCCGAGCCTGCTTAGCTTCCGAGATCGGACGAGATCGGGCGTATTCAGGCTAGTATGGCCGTAAGCCAGGGAGGCTATCCCTGACGCTCTACTTAAAGGGAAGGCAATATCCGTTTCTGCCGCTCATACTTGCAGTTGAACTGTCTCTCTACTCTAAAGTCCGGGACACACCAGCGCGCCGCAGACAGTCCCTGCTAACACGAAACGTTGTGGCAACGTTGTGCGTTAGCTGGGGTGCCACACCAGACCGGAACTATATTTTACAAAACGAACACATTGTCTTGATAAAACAGCTGTAATTGAGTGCCTGACACGCCAGTCAAGCGCAATCTTGAGAAGGTGTGCATTTCAGAAAGGATTTCAATTGACATGCAGTATGAAACTGAAAGGAGGTTGCATCACTATGATGCATAACATTGCATGTATTGTATTTTCAAGTGTGTGCATTCATCCTGTTGTCATTTTGTTTTGAAAGCAGAAGAATCATTCAACAGGTTGCTGAGACAAATGTAAACCAGTAAAACATATGAAGAGAAACAAACCTTGAATATAAGTTCAGTTGTTTAAACATTTGACAAACTATGGTGAGGGGGTAAGAAAACACACAAATTCAGCAGCTCCTGTATTTCAATACACCAGAACCCAATATTATTGGCGAGTCGGGTAGTCCATCATCACAGTTCGAGGGCAGGCATCATTTCAGTAATTTCATCCCGTTGCATTCACATCCGTGCCTTGAATGAGATTGAATGTGATCTTTGCTCTCAAGTATGTTCCCAAGTTTTACACTTTCGTGCTTTGCATGAATGGGAATGGAACCGTGTGTGTTGAATGAGGCTCCTTGTGAGCACTGAACTTTGTCCGGTGGAGTTCCTTTTTGTGTTGCTGTAATTGTGTCATTTCTCGATGAGAAAGATTAGGCAACATTTAGTCACTTCTAGCCATGATGCTCAATTTATTTACGAATGTACCCTAGTTACTAGGGACCGTTTACGTTGGAGAACAAGATCTATTGTATGCCTGTGTATTTGGGGAAGTCAAATCTGAAATAATGATGAAATTGCGTGTATCCAAAGTTAAAACTCGTGATTTGTCGCCCTCTGGTGTGTAAAAGATGCAAAAGCTTACAGCACCTGGTATTCCCAGGCGGTCTCCCATCCAAGTACTGACCAGGCCCGAGCCTGCTTGGCTTCCGAGATCGGACGAGATCGGGCGTATTCAGGCTAGTATGGCCGTAAGCCAGGGAGGTTGTCCCTGACGCTCTACTTAAAGGGAAGGCAATATCCGTTTCTGCCGTTCATACTTACAGTTGAACTGTCTCTCTACTCTAAAGCCCGGGACACACCAGCGCGCCGCAGACAGTCCCTGCTAACACGTCACGTTGTGGCAACATTGTGGCAACGTTGTGCGTTAGCTGGGGTGCCACACCAGACCGGAACTATGTATTACAAAACGAACACATTGTCTTGATAAAACAGCTGTAATTGAGTGCCTGACACGCCAGTCAAGCGCAATTTTGAGAAGGTGTGCATTTCAGTAAGGATTTCAATTGACATGCAGTATGAAACTGAAAGGAGGTTGCATCACTATGATGCATAACATTGCATGTATTGTATTTTCAAGTGTGTGCATTCATCCTGTTGTCATTTTGTTTTGAAAGCAGAAGAATCATTCAACAGGTTGCTGAGACAAATGTAAACCAGTAAAACATATGAAGAGAAACAAACCTTGAATATAAGTTCAGTTGTTTAAACATTTGACAAACTATGGTGAGGGGGTAAGAAAACACACAAATCCAGCAGCTCCTGTATTTCAATACACCAGAACCCAATATTATTGGCGAGTCGGGTAGTCCATCATCACAGTTCGAGGGCAGGCATCATTTCAGTAATTTCATCCCGTTGCATTCACATCCGTGCCTTGAATGAGATTGAATGTGATCTTTGCTCTCAAGTATGTTCCCAAGTTTTACACTTTCGTGCTTTGCATGAATGGGAATGGAACCGTGTGTGTTGAATGAGGCTCCTTGTGAGCACTGAACATTGTCCAGTGGAGTTCCTTTTTGTGTTGCTGTAATTGTGTCATTTCTCGATGAGAAAGATTAGGCAACATTTAGTCACTTCTAGCCATGATGCTCAATTTATTTACGAATGTACCCTAGTTACTAGGGACCGTTTACGTTGGAGAACAAGATCTATTGTATGACTGTGTATTTGGGGATGTCAAATCTGAAATAATGATGAAATTGCGTGTATCCAAAGTTAAAACTCGTGATTTGTCGCCCTCTGGTGTGTAAAAGATGCAAAAGATTACAGCACCTGGTATTCCCAGGCGGTCTCCCATCCAAGTACTGACCAGGAACGAGCCTGCTTAGCTTCCAAGATCGGACGAGATCGGGCGTATTCAGGCTAGTATTGCCGTAAGCCAGGAAGGCTGTCCCTGACGCTCTACTTAAAGGGAAGGCAATATCCGTTTCTGCCGTTCATACTTACAGTTGAACTGTCTCTCTACTCTAAAGCCCGGGACACACCAGCGCGCCGCAGACAGTCCCTGCTAACACGCCACGTTGTGGCAACATTGTGGCAACGTTGTGCGTTAGCTGGGGTGCCACACCAGACCGGAATTATATATTACAAAACGAACACATTCTCTTGATAAAACAGCAGTAATTGAGTGCCTGACACGCCAGTCAAGCGCAATCTTGAGAAGGTGTGCATTTCAGTAAGGATTTCAAATGACATGCAGTATGAAACTGAATGGAGGTTGCATCACTATGATGCATAACATTGCATGTATTGTATTTTCAAGTGTGTGCATTCATCCTGTTGTCATTTTGCTTTGAAAGCAGAAGAATCATTCAACAGGTTGCTGAGACAAATGTAAACCAGTAAAACATATGAAGAGAAACAAACCTTGAATATAAGTTCAGTTGTTTAAACATTTGACAAACTATGGTGAGGGGGTAAGAAAACACACAAATCCAGCAGCTCCTGTATTTCAATACACCAGAACCCAATATTATTGGCGAGTCGGGTAGTCCATCATCACAGTTCGAGGGCAGGCATCATTTCAGTAATTTCATCCCGTTGCATTCACATCCGTGCCTTGAATGAGATTGAATGTGATCTTTGCTCTCAAGTATGTTCCCAAGTTTTACACTTTCGTGCTTTGCATGAATGGGAATGGAACCGTGTGTGTTGAATGAGGCTCCTTGTGAGCACTGAACTTTGTCCGGTGGAGTTCCTTTTTGTGTTGCTGTAATTGTGTCATTTCTCGATGAGAAAGATTAGGCAACATTTAGTCACTTCTAGCCATGATGCTCAATTTATGTACGAATGTACCCTAGTTACTAGGGACCGTTTACGTTGGAGAACAAGATCTATTGTATGCCTGTGTATTTGGGGAAGTCAAATCTGAAATAATTATGAAATTGCGTGTATCCAAAGTTAAAACTCGTGATTTGTCGCCCTCTGGTGTGTAAAAGATGCAAAAGCTTACAGCACCTGGTATTCCCAGGCGGTCTCCCATCCAAGTACTGACCAGGCCCGAGCCTGCTTGGCTTCCGAGATCGGACAAGATCGGGCGTATTCAGGCTAGTATGGCCGTAAGCCAGGGAGGTTGTCCCTGACGCTCTACTTAAAGGGAAGGCAATATCCGTTTCTGCCGTTCATACTTACAGTTGAACTGTCTCTCTACTCTAAAGCCCGGGACACACCAGCGCGCCGCAGCCAGTCCCTGCTAACACGCCACGTTGTGGCAACGTTGTGCGTTAGCTGGGGTGCCACACCAGACCGGAACTATATTTTACAAAACGAACACATTGTCTTGATAATACAGCTGTAATTGAGTGCCTGACACGCCAGTCAAGCGCAATCTTGAGAAGGTGTGCATTTCAGTAAGGATTTCAATTGACATGCAGTATGAAACTGAAAGGAGGTTGCATCACTATGATGCATAACATTGCATGTATTGTATTTTCAAGTGTGTGCATTCATCCTGTTGTCATTTTGTTTTGAAAGCAGAAGAATCATTCAACAGGTTGCTGAGACAAATGTAAACCAGTAAAACATATGAAGAGAAACAAACCTTGAATATAAGTTCAGTTGTTTAAACATTTGACAAACTATGGTGAGGGGGTAAGAAAACACACAAATCCAGCAGCTCCTGTATTTCAATACACCAGAACCCAATATTATTGGCGAGTCGGTTAGTCCATCATCACAGTTCGAGGGCAGGCATCATTTCAGTAATTTCATCCCGTTGCATTCACATCCGTGCCTTGAATGAGATTGAATGTGATCTTTGCTCTCAAGTATGTTCCCAAGTTTTACACTTTCGTGCTTTGCATGAATGGGAATGGAACCGTGTGTGTTGAATGAGGCTCCTTGTGAGCACTGAACTTTGTCCGGTGGAGTTCCTTTTTGTGTTGCTGTAATTGTGTCATTTCTCGATGAGAAAGATTAGGCAACATTTAGTCACTTCTAGCCATGATGCTCAATTTATTTACGAATGTACCCTAGTTACTAGGGACCGTTTACGGTGGAGAACAAGATCTATTGTATGCCTGTGTATTTGGGGAAGTAAAATCTGAAATAATGATGAAATTGTGTGTATCCAAAGTTAAAACTCGTGATTTGTCGCCCTCTGGTGTGTAAAAGGTGCAAAAGCTTACAGCACCTGCTATTCCCAGGCGGTCTCCCATCCAAGTACTGACCAGGCCCGAGCCTGCTTGGCTTCAGAGATCGGACGAGATCGGGCGTATTCAGGCTAGTATTTTCCGTAAGCCAGGGAGGTTGTCCCTGACGCTCTACTTAAAGGGAAGGCAATATCCGTTTCTGCCGTTCATACTTACAGTTGAACTGTCTCTCTACTCTAAAGCCCGGGACACACCAGCGCGCCGCAGACAGTCCCTGCTAACACGCCACGTTGTGGAAACGTTGTGGCAACGTTGTGCGTTAGCTGGGGTGCCACACCAGACCGGAACTATATTTTACAAAACGAACACATTGTCTTGATAAAACAGCTGTAATTGAGTGCCTGACTTGCCAGTCAAGCGCAATCTTGAGATGGTGTGCATTTCAGTAAGGATTTCAATTGACATGCAGTATGAAACTGAAAGGAGGTTGCATCACTATGATGCATAACATTGCATGTATTGTATTTTCAAGTGTGTGCATTCATCCTGTTGTCATTTTGTTATGAAAGCACAAGAATCATTCAACAGGTTGCTGAGACAAATGTAAACCAGTAAAACATATGAAGAGAAACAAACCTTGAATATAAGTTCAGTTGTTTAAACATTTGACAAACTATGGTGAGGGGGTAAGAAAACACACAAATCCAGCAGCTCCTGTATTTCAATACACCGGAACCCAATATTATTGGCGAGTCGGGTAGTCCATCATCACAGTTCAAGGGCAGGCATCATTTCAGTAATTTCATCCCGTTGCATTCACATCCGTGCCTTGAATGAGATTGAATGTGATCTTTGCTCTCAAGTATGTTCCCAAGTTTTACACTTTCGTGCTTTGCATGAATGGGAATGGAACCGTGTGTGTTGAATGAGGCTCCTTGTGAGCACTGAACTTTGTCCGGTGGAGTTCCTTTTTGTGTTGCTGTAATTGTGTCATTTCTCGATGAGAAAGATTAGGCAACATTTAGTCACTTCTAGCCATGATGCTCAATTTATTTACGAATGTACCATAGTTACTAGGGACCGTTTACGTTGGAGAACAAGATCTATTGTATGCCTGTGTATTTGGGGAAGTCAAATCTGAAATAATGATGAAATTGCGTGTATCCAAAGTTAAAACTCGTGATTTGTCGCCCTCTGGTGTGTAAAAGATGCAAAAGCTTACAGCACCTGGTATTCCCAGGCGGTCTCCCATCCAAGTACTGACCAGGCCCGAGCCTGCTTAGCTTCCGAGATCGGACGAGATCGGGCGTATTCAGGCTAGTATGGCCGTAAGCCAGGGAGGCTGTCCCTGACGCTCTACTTATAGGGAAGGCAATATCCGATTCTGCCGTTCATACTTACAGTTGAACTGTCTCTCTACTCTAAAGCCCGGGACACACCAGCGCGCCGCAGACAGTCCCTGCTAACACGCCACGTTGTGGCAACATTGTGGCAACGTTGTGCGTTAGCTGGGGTGCCACACCAGACCGGAACTATATATTACAAAACGAACACATTGTCTTGATAAAACAGCTGTAATTGAGTGCCTGACACGCCAGTCAAGCGCAATCTTGAGAAGGTGTGCATTTCAGTAAGGATTTTAATTGACATGCTGTATGAAACTGAAAGGAGGTTGCATCACTATGATGCATAACATTGCATGTATTGTATTTTCAAGTGTGTGCATTCATCCTGTTGTCATTTTGTTTTGAAAGCAGAAGAATCATTCAACAGGTTGCTGAGACAAATGTAAACCAGTAAAACATATGAAGAGAAACAAACCTTGAATATAAGTTCAGTTGTTTAAACATTTGACAAACTATGGTGAGGGAATAAGAAAACACACAAATCCAGCAGCTCCTGTATTTCAATACACCAGAACCCAATATTATTGGCGAGTCGGGTAGTCCATCATCACAGTTCGAGGGCAGGCATCATTTCAGTAATTTCATCCCGTTGCATTCACATCCGTGCCTTGAATGAGATTGAATGTGATCTTTGCTCTCAAGTATGTTCCCAAGTTTTACACTTTCGTGCTTTGCATGAATGGGAATGGAACCGTGTGTGTTGAATGAGGCTCCTTGTGAGCACTGAACTTTGTCCGGTGGAGTTCCTTTTTGTGTTGCTGTAAATGTGTCATTTCTCGATGAGAAAGATTAGGCAACATTTAGTCACTTCTAGCCATGATGCTCAATTTATTTACGAATGTACCCTAGTTACTAGGGACCGTTTACGTTGGAGAACAAGATCTATTGTATGCCTGTGTATTTGGGGAAGTCAAATCTGAAATAATGATGAAATTGCGTGTATCCAAAGTTAAAACTCGTGATTTGTCGCCCTCTGGTGTGTAAAAGATGCAAAAGCTTACAGCACCTGGTATTCCCAGGCGGTCTCCCATCCAAGTACTGACCAGGCCCGAGCCTGCTTAGCTTCCGAGATCGAACGAGATCGGGCGTATTCAGGCTAGTATGGCCGTAAGCCAGGGAGGTTGTCCCTGACGCTCTACTTAAAGGGAAGGCAATATCCGTTTCTGCCGCTCATACTTGCAGTTGAACTGTCTCTCTATTCTAAAGTCCGGGACACACCAGCGCGCCGCAGATAGTCCCTGCTAACACGCCACGTTGTGGCAACGTTGTGCGTTAGCTGGGGTGCCACACCAGACCGGAACTATATTTTACAAAACGAACACATTGTCTTGATAATACAGCTGTAATTGAGTGCCTGACACGCCAGTCAAGCGCAATCTTGAGAAGGTGTGCATTTCAGTAAGGATTTCAATTGACATGCAGTATGAAACTGAAAGGAGGTTGCATCACTATGATGCATAACATTGCATGTATTGTATTTTCAAGTGTGTGCATTCATCCTGTTGTCATTTGTTTTTGAAAGCAGAAGAATCATTCAACAGGTTGCTGAGACAAATGTAAACCAGTAAAACATATGAAGAGAAACAAACCTTGAATATAAGTTCAGTTGTTTAAACATTTGACAAACTATGGTGAGGGGGTAAGAAAACACACAAATCCAGCAGCTCCTGTATTTCAATACACCAGAACCCAATATTATTGGCGAGTCGGGTAGTCCATCATCACAGTTCGAGGGCAGGCATCATTTCAGTAATTTCATCCCGTTGCATTCACATCCGTGCCTTGAATGAGATTGAATGTGATCTTTGCTCTCAAGTATGTTCTCAAGTATGTTCCCAAGTTTTACACTTTCGTGCTTTGCATGAATGGGAATGGAACCGTGTGTGTTGAATGATGCTCCTTGTGAGCACTGAACTTTGTCCGGTGGAGTTCCTTTTTTGTTGCTGTAATTGTGTCATTTCTTGATGAGAAAGATTAGGCAACATTTAGTCACTTCTAGCCATGATGCTCAATTTATTGACGAATGTACCCTATTTACTAGGGACCGTTTACGTTGGAGAACAAGATCTATTGTATGCCTGTGTATTTGGGGAAGTAAAATCTGAAATAATGATGAAATTGCGTGTATCCAAAGTTAAAACTCGTGATTTGTCGCCCTCTGGTGTGTAAAAGGTGCAAAAGCTTACAGCACCTGGTATTCCCAGGCGGTCGCCCATCCAAGTACTAACCAGGCCCGAGTCTGCTTGGCTTCCGAGATCGGACGAGATCGGGCGTATTCAGGCTAGTATGGCCGTAAGCCAGGGAGGCTGTCCCTGACGCTCTACTTAAAGGGAAGGCAATATCCGTTTCTGCCGTTCATACTTACAGTTGAACTGTCTCTCTACTCTAAAGCCCGGGACACACCAGCGCGCCGCAGACAGTCCCTTCTTACACGCCACGTTGTGGCAACGTTGTGGCAACGTTGTGCGTTAGCTGGGGTGTCACACCAGACCGGAACTATATTTTACAAAACGAACACATTGTCTTGATAAAACAGCTGTAATTGAGTGCCTGACACGCCAGTCAAGCGCAATCTTGAGAAGGTGTGCATTTCAGTAAGGATTTCAATTGACATGCAGTATGAAACTGAAAGGAGGTTGCATCACTATGATGCATAACATTGCATGTAGTGTATTTTCAAGTGTGTGCATTCATCCTTTTGTCATTTTGTTTTGAAAGCAGAAGAATCATTCAACAGGTTGCTGAGACAAATGTAAACCAGTAAAACATATGAAGAGAAACAAACCTTGAATATAAGTTCAGTTGTTTAAACATTTGACAAACTATGGTGAGGGGTTAAGAAAACACACAAATCCAGCAGCTCCTGTATTTCAATACACCAGAACCCAATATTATTGGCGAGTCGGGTAGTCCATCATCACAGTTCGAGGGCAGGCATCATTTCAGTAATTTCATCCCGTTGCATTCACATCCGTGCCTTGAATGAGATTGAATGTGATCTTTGCTCTCAAGTATGTTCCCAAGTTTTACACTTTCGTGCTTTGCATGAATGGGAATGGAACCGTGTGTGTTGAATGAGGCTCCTTGTGAGCACTGAACTTTGTCCGGTGGAGTTCCTTTTTGTGTTGCTGTAATTGTGTCATTTCTCGATGAGAAAGATTAGGCAACATTTAGTCACTTCTAGCCATGATGCTCAATTTATTTATGAATATACCCTAGTTACTAGGGACCGTTTACGTTGGAGAACAAGATCTATTGTATGCCTGTGTATTTGGGGAAGTCAAATCTGAAATAATGATGAAATTGCGTGTATCCAAAGTTAAAACTCGTGATTTGTCGCCCTCTGTTGTGTAAAAGATGCAAAAGCTTACAGCACCTGGTATTCCCAGGCGGTCTCCCATCCAAGTACTGTCCAGGCCTGAGCCTGCTTAGCTTCCGAGATCGGACGAGATCGTGCGTATTCAGACTAGTATGGCCGTAAGCCAGGGAGGGTGTCCCTGACGCTCTACTTAAAGGGAAGGCAATATCCGTTTCTGCCGCTCATACTTGCAGTTGAACTGTCTCTCTACTCTAAAGTCCGGGACACACCAGCGCGCCGCAGACAGTCCCTGCTAACACGAAACGTTGTGGCAACGTTGTGCGTTAGCTGGGGTGCCACACCAGACCGGAACTATATTTTACAAAACGAACACATTGTCTTGATAAAACAGCTGTAATTGAGTGCCTGACACGCCAGTCAAGCGCAATCTTGAGAAGGTGTGCATTTCAGTAAGGATTTCAATTGACATGCAGTATGAAACTGAAAGGAGGTTGCATCACTATGATGCATAACATTGCATGTAGTGTATTTTCAAGTGTGTGCATTCATCCTGTTGTCATTTTGTTTTGAAAGCAGAAGAATCATTCAACAGGTTGCTGAGACAAATGTAAACCAGTAAAACATATGAAGAGAAACAAACCTTGAATATAAGTTCAGTTGTTTAAACATTTGACAAACTATGGTGAGGGGGTAAGAAAACACACAAATCCAGCAGCTCCTGTATTTCAATACACCAGAAACCAATATTATTGGCGAGTCGGGTAGTCCATCATCACAGTTCGAGGGCAGGCATCATTTCAGTAATTTCATCCCGTTGCATTCACATCCGTGCCTTGAATGAGATTGAATGTGATCTTTGCTCTCAAGTATGTTCCCAAGTTTTACACTTTCGTGCTTTGCATGAATGGGAATGGAACCGTGTGTGTTGAATGAGGCTCCTTGTGAGCACTGAACTTTGTCCGGTGGAGTTCCTTTTTGTGTTGCTGTAATTGTGTCATTTCTCGATGAGAAAGATTAGGCAACATTTAGTCACTTCTAGCCATGATGCTCAATTTATTTATGAATATACCCTAGTTACTAGGGACCGTTTACGTTGGAGAACAAGATCTATTGTATGCCTGTGTATTTGGGGAAGTCAAATCTGAAATAATGATGAAATTGCGTGTATCCAAAGTTAAAACTCGTGATTTGTCGCCCTCTGTTGTGTAAAAGATGCAAAAGCTTACAGCACCTGGTATTCCCAGGCGGTCTCCCATCCAAGTACTGTCCAGGCCTGAGCCTGCTTAGCTTCCGAGATCGGACGAGATCGTGCGTATTCAGACTAGTATGGCCGTAAGCCAGGGAGGGTGTCCCTGACGCTCTACTTAAAGGGAAGGCAATATCCGTTTCTGCCGCTCATACTTGCAGTTGAACTGTCTCTCTACTCTAAAGTCCGGGACACACCAGCGCGCCGCAGACAGTCCCTGCTAACACGAAACGTTGTGGCAACGTTGTGCGTTAGCTGGGGTGCCACACCAGACCGGAACTATATTTTACAAAACGAACACATTGTCTTGATAATACAGCTGTAATTGAGTGCCTGACACGCCAGTCAAGCGCAATCTTGAGAAGGTGTGCATTTCAGTAAGGATTTCAATTGACATGCAGTATGAAACTGAAAGGAGGTTGCATCACTATGATGCATAACATTGCATGTATTGTATTTTCAAGTGTGTGCATTCATCCTGTTGTCATTTTGTTTTGAAAGCAGAAGAATCATTCAACAGGTTGCTGAGACAAATGTAAACCAGTAAAACATATGAAGAGAAACAAACCTTGAATATAAGTTCAGTTGTTTAAACATTTGACAAACTATGGTGAGGGGGTAAGAAAACACACAAATCCAGCAGCTCCTGTATTTCAATACACCAGAACCCAATATTATTGGCGAGTCGGGTAGTCCATCATCACAGTTCGAGGGCAGGCATCATTTCAGTAATTTCATCCCGTTGCATTCACATCCGTGCCTTGAATGAGATTGAATGTGATCTTTGCTCTCAAGTATGTTCCCAAGTTTTACACTTTCGTGCTTTGCATGAATGGGAATGGAACCGTGTGTGTTGAATGAGGTTCCTTGTGAGCACTGAACTTTGTCCGGTGGAGTTCCTTTTTGTGTTGCTGTAATTGTGTCATTTCTCGATGAGAAAGATTAGGCAACATTTAGTCACTTCTAGCCATGATGCTCAATTTATTTACGAATGTACCCTAGTTACTAGGGACCGTTTACGTTGGAGAACAAGATCTATTGTATGCCTGTGTATTTGGGGAAGTCAAATCTGAAATAATGATGAAATTGCGTGTATCCAAAGTTAAAACTCGTGATTTGTCGCCCTCTGGTGTGTAAAAGATGCAAAAGCTTACAGCACCTGGTATTCCCAGGCGGTCTCCCATCCAAGTACTGACCAGGCCCGAGCCTGCTTAGCTTCCGAGATCGGACGAGATCGGGCGTATTCAGGCTAGTATGGCCGTAAGCCAGGGAGGGTGTCCCTGACGCTCTAGTTAAAGGGAAGGCAATATCCGTTTCTGCCGCTCATACTTACAGTTGAACTGTCTCTCTACTCTAAAGCCCGGGACACACCAGCGCGCCGCAGACAGTCCCTGCTAACACGCCACGTTGTGGCAACGTTGTGGCAACGTTGTGCGTTAGCTGGGGTGCCACACCAGACCGGAACTATATTTTACAAAACGAACACATTGTCTTGATAAAACAGCTGTAATTGAGTGCCTGACACGCCAGTCAAGCGCAATCTTGAGAAGGTGTGCATTTCAGTAAGGATTTCAATTGACATGCAGTATGAAACTGAAAGGAGGTTGCATCACTATGATGCATAACATTGCATGTAGTGTATTTTCAAGTGTGTGCATTCATCCTGTTGTCATTTTGTTTTGAAAGCAGATGAATCATTCAACAGGTTGCTGAGACAAATGTAAACCAGTAAAACATATGAAGAGAAACAAACCTTGAATATAAGTTCAGTTGTTTAAACATTTGACAAACTATGGTGAAGGGGTAAGAAAACACACAAATCCAGCAGCTCCTGTATTTCAATACACCAGAACCCAATATTATTGGCGAGTCGGGTAGTCCATCATCACAGTTCGAGGGCAGGCATCATTTCAGTAATTTCATCCCGTTGCATTCACATCCGTGCCTTGAATGAGATTGAATGTGATCTTTGCTCTCAAGTATGTTCCCAAGTTTTACACTTTCGTGCTTTGCATGAATGGGAATGGAACCGAGTGTGTTGAATGAGGCTCCTTGTGAGCACTGAATTTTGTCCGGTGGAGTTCCTTTTTGTGTTGCTGTAATTGTGTCATTTCTTGATGAGAAAGATTAGGCAACATTTAGTCACTTCTAGCCATGATGCTCAATTTATTTACGAATGTACGCTAGTTACTAGGGACCGTTTACGTTGGAGAACAAGATCTATTTTATGCCTGTGTATTTGGGGAAGTAAAATCTGAAATAATGATGAAATTGTGTGTATCCAAAGTTAAAACTCGTGATTTGTCGCCCTCTGGTGTGTAAAAGGTGCAAGAGGTTACAGCACCTGGTATTCCCAGGCGGTCTCCCATCCAAGTACTGACCAGGCCCGAGCCTGCTTGGCTTCCGAGATCGGACGAGATCGGGCATATTCAGGATAGTATGGCCGTAAGTCAGGGAGGCTGTCCCTGACGCTCTACTTAAAGGGAAGGAAATATCCGTTTCTGCCGTTCATACTTGCAGTTGAACTGTCTCTCTACTCTAAAGCCCGGGACACAGCAGCGCGCCGCAGACAGTCCCTGCTAACACGCCACGTTGTGGCAACATTGTGCGTTAGCTGGGGTGCCACACCAGACCGGAACTATATTTTACAAAACGAACACATTGTCTTGATAATACAGCTGTAATTGAGTGCCTGACACGCCAGTCAAGCGCAATCTTGAGAAGGTGTGCATTTCAGTAAGGATTTCAATTGACATGCAGTATGAAACTGAAAGGAGGTTGCATCACTATGATGCATAACATTGCATGTATTGTATTTTCAAGTGTGTGCATTCATCCTGTTGTCATTTTGTTTTGAAAGTAGAAGAATCATT
>NW_027102983.1:375000-382500 GCF_036373705.1 Amia ocellicauda
AAGTTTTACACTTTCGTGCTTTGCATGAATGGGAATGGAACCGTGTGTGTTGAATGAGGCTCCTTGTGAGCACTGAACTTTGTCCGGTGGAGTTCCTTTTTGTGTTGCTGTAATTGTGTCATTTCTTGATGAGAAAGATTAGGCAACATTTAGTCACTTCTAGCCATGATGCTCAATTTATTTACGAATGTACCCTAGTTACTAGGGACCGTTTACGTTGGAGAACAAAATGTATTGTATGCCTGTGTATTTGGGGAAGTCAAATCTGAAATAATGATGAAATTGTGTGTATCCAAAGTTAAAAATCGTGATTTGTCACCCTCTGGTGTGTCAAAGGTGCAAAAGCTTAAAGCACCTGGTATTCCCAGGCGGTCTCCTATTCAAGTACTGACCAGGCCCGAGCCTGCTTGGCTTCCGAGATCGGACGAGATCGGGCGTATTCAGGCTAGTATGGCCGTAAGCAAGTGAGACTTTCCCTGACGCTCTACTTAAAGGGAAGGCAATATCCGTTTCTGCCGTTCATACTTACAGTTGAACTGTCTCTCTACTCTAAAGCCCGGGACATACCAGCGTGTCGCAGAAAGTCCCTGCTAACACGCCACGTTGTGGCAACGTTGTGGCAACGTTGTGCATTAGCTGGGGTGCCACACCAGACCGGAACTATATTTTACAAAACGATCACATTGTCTTGATAAAACAGCTGTAATTGAGTGCCTGACACGCCAGTCAAGCGCAATCTTGAGAAGGTGTGCATTTCAGTAAGGATATCAATTGACATGCAGTATGAAACTGAAAGGAGGTTGCATCACTATGATGCATAACATTGCATGTATTGTATTTTCAAGTGTGTGCATTCATCCTGTTGTCATTTTGTTTTGAAAGCAGAAGAATCATTCAACAGGTTGCTGAGACAAATGTAAACCAGTAAAACATATGAAGAGAAACAAACCTTGAATATAAGTTCAGTTGTTTAAACATTTGACAAACTATGGTGAGGGGGTAAGAAAACACACAAATCCAGCAGCTCCTGTATTTCAATACACCAGAACCCAATATTATTGGCGAGTCGGGTAGTCCATCATCACAGTTCGAGGGCAGGCATCATTTCAGTAATTTCATCCCGTTGCATTCACATCCGTGCCTTGAATGAGATTGAATGTGATCTTTGCTCTCAAGTATGTTCCGAAGTTTTACACTTTCGTGCTTTGCATGAATGGGAATGGAACCGTGTGTGTTGAATGAGGCTCCTTGTGAGCACTGAACTTTGTCCGGTGGAGTTCTTTTTGTGTTGCTGTAATTGTGTCATTTCTCGATGAGAAAGATTAGGCAACATTTAGTCACTTCTAGCCATGATGCTCAATTTATTTACGAATGTACCCTAGTTACTAGGGACCGTTTACGTTGGAGAACAAGATCTATTGTATGCCTGTGTATTTGGGGAAGTAAAACCTGAAATAATGATGAAATTGTCTGTATCCCAAGTTAAAACTCGTGATTTGTCGCCCTCTGGTGTGTAAAAGGTGCAAAAGCTTACAGCACCTGGTATTCCCAGGCGGTCTCCCATCCAAGTACTGACCAGGCCCAAGCCTGCTTGGCTTCCGAGATCGGACGAGATCGGGCGTATTCAGGCTAGTATGGCCGTAAGCCAGGGAGGCTGTCCCTGACGCTTTACTTAAAGGGAAGGCAATATCCGTTTCTGCCGATCATACTTACAGTTGAACTGTCTCTCTACTCTAAAGCCCGGGACACACCAGTGCGCCGCAGACAGTCCCTGCTAACACGCCACGTTGTGGCAACGTTGTGGCAACGTTGTGCGTTAGCTGGGGTGCCACACCAGACCGGAACTATATTTTACAAAACGAACACATTGTCTTGATAATACAGCTGTAATTGAGTGCCTGACACGCCAGTCAAGCGCAATCTTGAGAAGGTGTGCATTTCACTAAGGATTTCAATTGACATGCAGTATGAAACTGAAAGGAGGTTGCATCACTATGATGCATAACATTGCATGTATTGTATTTTCAAGTGTGTGCATTCATCCTGTTGTCATTTTGTTTTGAAAGCAGAAGAATCATTCAACAGGTTGCTGAGACAAATGTAAACCAGTAAAACATATGAAGAGAAACAAACCTTGAATATAAGTTCAGTTGTTTAAACATTTGACAAACTATGGTGAGGGGGTAAGAAAACACACAAATCCAGCAGCTCCTGTATTTCAATACACCAGAACCCAATATTATTGGCGAGTCGGGTTGTCCATCATCACAGTTCGAGGGCAGGCATCATTTCAGTAATTTCATCCCGTTGCATTCACATCCGTGCCTTGAATGAGATTGAATGTGATCTTTGCTCTCAAGTATGTTCCCAAGTTTTACACTTTCGTGCTTTGCATGAATGGGAATGGAACCGTGTGTGTTGAATGAGGCTCCTTGTGAGCACTGAACTTTGTCCGGTGGAGTTCCTTTTTGTGTTGCTGTAATTGTGTCATTTCTCGATGAGAAAGATTAGGCAACATTTAGTCACTTCTAGCCATGATGCTCAATTTATTTACGAATGTACCCTAGTTACTAGGGACCGTTTACGTTGGAGAACAAGATCTATTGTATGCCTGTGTATTTGGGGAAGTAAAATCTGAAATAATGATGAAATTGTCTGTATCCCAAGTTAAAACTCGTGATTTGTCGCCCTCTGGTGTGTAAAAGGTACAAAAGCTTACAGCACCTGGTATTCCCAGGCGGTCTCCCATCCAAGTACTGACCAGGCCCGAGCCTGCTTGGCTTCCGAGATCAGACGAGATCGGGCGTATTCAGGCTAGTATGGCCGTAAGCCAGGGAGGCTGTCCCTGACGCTCTACTTAAAGGGATGGCAATATCCGTTTCTGCCGTTCATACTTACAGTTGAACTGTCTCTCTACTCTAAAGCCCGGGACACACCAGTGCGCCGCAGACAGTCCCTGCTAACACGCCACGTTGTGGCAACGTTGTGGCAACGTTGTGCGTTAGCTGGGGTGCCACACCAGACCGGAACTATATTTTACAAAACGAACACATTGTCTTGATAAAACAGCTGTAATTGAGTGCCTGACACGCCAGTCAAGCGCAATCTTGAGAAGGTGTGCATTTCAGTAAGGATTTCAATTGACATGCAGTATGAAACTGAAAGGAGGTTGCATCACTATGATGCATAACATTGCATGTATTGTATTTTCAAGTGTGTGCATTCATCCTGTTGTCATTTTGTTTTGAAAGCAGAAGAATCATTCAACAGGTTGCTGAGACAAATGTAAACCAGTAAAACATATGAAGAGAAACAAACCTTGAATATAAGTTCAGTTGTTTAAACATTTGAAAAACTATGGTGAGGGGGTAAGAAAACACACAAATCCAGCAGCTCCTGTATTTCAATACACCAGAACCCAATATTATTGGCGAGTCGGGTAGTCCATCATCACAGTTCGAGGGCAGGCATCATATCAGTAATTTCATCCCGTTGCATTCACATCCGTGCCTTGAATGAGATTGAATGTGATCTTTGCTCTCAAGTATGTTCCCAAGTTTTACACTTTCGTGCTTTGCATGAATGGGAATGGAACCGTGTGTGTTGAATGAGGCTCCTTGTGAGCACTGAACTTTGTCCGGTGGAGTTCCTTTTTGTGTTGCTGTAATTGTGTCATTTCTCGATGAGAAAGATTAGGCAACATTTAGTCACTTCTAGCCATGATGCTCAATTTATTTACGAATGTACCCTAGTTACTAGGGACCGTTTACGTTGGAGAACAAGATCTATTGTATGCCTGTGTATTTGGGGAAGTAAAATCTGAAATAATGATGAAATTGCGTGTATCCAAAGTTAAAACTCGTGATTTGTCGCCCTCTGGTGTGTAAAAGGTGCAAAAGCTTACAGCACCTGGTATTCCCAGGCGGTCTCCCATCCAAGTACTGACCAGGCCCGAGCCCGCTTGGCTTCCGAGATCTGATGAGATCGGGCGTATTCAGGCTAGTATGGCCGTAAGCCAGGGAGGCTGTCCCTGACGCTCTACTTAAAGGGAAGGCAATATCCGTTTCTGCCGTTCATACTTACAGTTGAACTGTCTCTCTACTCTAAAGCCCGGGACACACCAGCGCACCGCAGACAGTCCCTGCTAACATGCCACGTTGTGGCAACGTTGTGCGTTAGCTGGGGTGCCACACCAGACCGGAACTATATATTACAAAACGAACACATTGTCTTGATAAAACAGCTGTAATTGTGTGCCTGACACGCCAGTCAAGCGCAATCTTGAGAAGGTGTGCATTTCAGTAAGGATTTCAATTGACATGCAGTATGAAACTGAAAGGAGGTTGCATCACTATGATGCATAACATTGCATGTATTGTATTTTCAAGTGTGTGCATTCATCCTGTTGTCATTTTGTTTTGAAAGCAGAAGAATCATTCAACAGGTTGCTGAGACAAATGTAAACCAGTAAAACATATGAAGAGAAACAAACCTTGAATATAAGTTCAGTTGTTTAAACATTTGACAAACTATGGTGAGGGGGTAAGAAAACACACAAATCCAGCAGCTCCTGTATTTCAATACACCAGAACCCAATATTATTGGCGAGTCGGGTAGTCCATCATCACAGTTCGAGGGCAGGCATCATTTCAGTAATTTCATCCCGTTGCATTCACATCCGTGCCTTGAATGAGATTGAATGTGATCTTTGCTCTCAAGTATGTTCCCAAGTTTTACACTTTCGTGCTTTGCATGAATGGGAATGGAACCGTGTGTGTTGAATGAAGCTCCTTGTGAGCACTGAACTTTGTCCGGTGGAGTTCCTTTTTGTGTTGCTGTAATTGTGTCATTTCTCGATGAGAAAGATTAGGCAACATTTAGTCACTTCTAGCCATGATGCTCAATTTATTTACGAATGTACCCTAGTTACTAGGGACCGTTTACGTTGGAGAACAAGATCTATTGTATGCCTGTGTATTTGGGGAAGTCAAATCTGAAATAATGATGAAATTGCGTGTATCCAAAGTTAAAACTCGTGATTTGTCGCCCTCTGGTGTGTAAAAGATGCAAAAGCTTACAGCACCTGGTATTCCCAGGCGGTCTCCCATCCAAGTACTGACCAGGCCCGAGCCTGCTTAGCTTCCGAGATCGGACGAGATCGGGCGTATTCAGGCTAGTATGGCCGTAAGCCAGGGAGGCTGTCCCTGACGCTCTACTTAAAGGGAAGGCAATATCCGTTTCTGCCGTTCATACTTACAGTTGAACTGTCTCTCTACTCTAAAGCCCGGGACACACCAGCGCGCCGCAGACAGTCCCTGCTAACACGCCACGTTGTGGCAACATTGTGGCAACGTTGTGCGTTAGCTGGGGTGCCACACCAGACCGGAACTATATATTACAAAACGAACACATTCTCTTGATAAAACAGCTGTAATTGAGTGCCTGACACGCCAGTCAAGCGCAATCTTGAGAAGGTGTGCATTTCAGTAAGGATTTCTATTGACATGCAGTATGAAACTGAAAGGAGGTTGCATCACTATGATGCATAACATTGCATGTATTGTATTTTCAAGTGTGTGCATTCATCCTGTTGTCATTTTGTTTTGAAAGCAGAAGAATCATTCAACAGGTTGCTGAGACAAATGTAAACCAGTAAAACATATGAAGAGAAACAAACCTTGAATATAAGTTCAGTTGTTTAAACATTTGACAAACTATGGTGAGGGGGTAAGAAAACACACAAATCCAGCAGCTCCTGTATTTCAATACACCAGAACCCAATATTATTGGCGAGTCGGGTAGTCCATCATCACAGTTCGAGGGCAGGCATCATTTCAGTAATTTCATCCCGTTGCATTCACATCCGTGCCTTGAATGAGATTGAATGTGATCTTTGCTCTCAAGTATGTTCCCAAGTTTTACACTTTCGTGCTTTGCATGAATGGGAATGGAACCGTGTGTGTTGAATGAGGCTCCTTGTGAGCACTGAACTTTGTCCGGTGGAGTTCCTTTTTGTGTTGCTGTAATTGTGTCATTTCTCGATGAGAAAGATTAGGCAACATTTAGTCACTTCTAGCCATGATGCTCAATTTATTTACGAATGTACCCTAGTTACTAGGGACCGTTTACGTTGGAGAACAAGATCTATTGTATGCCTGTGTATTTGGGGAAGTCAAATCTGAAATAATGATGAAATTGCGTGTATCCAAAGTTAAAACTCGTGATTTGTCGCCCTCTGGTGTGTAAAAGATGCAAAAGCTTACAGCACCTGGTATTCCCAGGCGGTCTCCCATCCAAGTACTGACCAGGCCCGAGCCTGCTTAGCTTCCGAGATCGGACGAGATCGGGCGTATTCAGGCTAGTATGGCCGTAAGCCAGGGAGGCTATCCCTGACGCTCTACTTAAAGGGAAGGCAATATCCGTTTCTGCCGCTCATACTTGCAGTTGAACTGTCTCTCTACTCTAAAGTCCGGGACACACCAGCGCGCCGCAGACAGTCCCTGCTAACACGAAACGTTGTGGCAACGTTGTGCGTTAGCTGGGGTGCCACACCAGACCGGAACTATATATTACAAAACGAACACATTGTCTTGATAAAACAGCTGTAATTGAGTGCCTGACACGCCAGTCAAGCGCAATCTTGAGAAGGTGTGCATTTCAGTAAGGATTTCAATTGACATGCAGTATGAAACTGAAAGGAGGTTGCATCACTATGATGCATAACATTGCATGTATTGTATTTTCAAGTGTGTGCATTCATCCTGTTGTCATTTTGTTTTGAAAGCAGAAGAATCATTCAACAGGTTGCTGAGACAAATGTAAACCAGTAAAACATATGAAGAGAAACAAACCTTGAATATAAGTTCAGTTGTTTAAACATTTGACAAACTATGGTGAGGGGGAAAGAAAACACACACATCCAGCAGCTCCTGTATTTCAATACACCAGAAGCCAATATTATTGGCGAGTCGGGTAGTCCATCATCACAGTTCGAGGGCAGGCATCATTTCAGTTATTTCATCCCGTTGCATTCACATCCGTGCCTTGAATGAGATTGAATGTGATCTTTGCTCTCAAGTATGTTCCCAAGTTTTACACTTTCGTGCTTTGCATGAATGGGAATGGAACCGTGTGTGTTGAATGAGGCTCCTTGTGAGCACTGAACTTTGTCCGGTGGAGTTCCTTTTTGTGTTGCTGTAATTGTGTCATTTCTCGATGAGATAGATTAGGCAACATTTAGTCACTTCTAGCCATGATGCTGAATTTATTTACGAATGTACCCTAGTTTCTAGGGACCGTTTACGTTGGAGAACAAGATCTATTGTATGCCTGTGTATTTGGGGAAGTCAAATCTGAAATAATGATGAAATTGCGTGTATCCAAAGTTAAAACTCGTGATTTGTCGCCCTCTGGTGTGTAAAAGATGAAAAAGCTTACAGCACCTGGTATTCCCAGGCGGTCTCCCATCCAAGTACTGACCAGGCCCGAGCCTGCTTAGCT
>NW_027102983.1:385000-412500 GCF_036373705.1 Amia ocellicauda
GTCCGGGACACACCAGCACGCTGCAGACAGTCCCTGCTAACACGAAACGTTGTGGCAACGTTGTGCGTTAGCTGGGGTGCCACACCAGACCGGAACTATATTTTACAAAACGAACACATTGTCTTGATAAAACAGCTGTAATTGAGTGCCTGACACGCCAGTCAAGCGCAATCTTGAGAAGGTGTGCATTTCAGTAAGGATTTCAATTGACATGCAGTATGAAACTGAAAGGAGGTTGCATCACTATGATGCATAACATTGCATGTATTGTATTTTCAAGTGTGTGCATTCATCCTGTTGTCATTTTGTTTTGAAAGCAGAAGAATCATTCAACAGGTTGCTGAGACAAATGTAAACCAGTAAAACATATGAAGAGAAACAAACCTTGAATATAAGTTCAGTTGTTTAAACATTTGACAAACTATGGTGAGGGGGTAAGAAAACACACAAATCCAGCAGCTCCTGTATTTCAATACACCAGAACCCAATATTATTGGCGAGTCGGGTAGTCCATCATCACAGTTCGAGGGCAGGCATCATTTCAGTAATTTCATCCCGTTGCATTCACATCCGTGCCTTGAATGAGATTGAATGTGATCTTTGCTCTCAAGTATGTTCCCAAGTTTTACACTTTCGTGCTTTGCATGAATGGGAATGGAACCGTGTGTGTTGAATGAAGCTCCTTGTGAGCACTGAACTTTGTCCGGTGGAGTTCCTTTTTGTGTTGCTGTAATTGTGTCATTTCTCGATGAGAAAGATTAGGCAACATTTAGTCACTTCTAGCCATGATGCTCAATTTATTTACGAATGTACCCTAGTTACTAGGGACCGTTTACGTTGGAGAACAAGATCTATTGTATGCCTGTGTATTTGGGGAAGTCAAATCTGAAATAATGATGAAATTGCGTGTATCCAAAGTTAAAACTTGTGATTTGTCGCCCTCTGGTGTGTAAAAGATGCAAAAGCTTACAGCACCTGGTATTCCCAGGCGGTCTCCCATCCAAGTACTGACCAGGCCCGAGCCTGCTTAGCTTCCGAGATCGGACGAGATCGGGCGTATTCAGGCTAGTATGGCCGTAAGCCAGGGAGGCTGTCCCTGACGCTCTACTTAAAGGGAAGGCAATATCCGTTTCTGCCGTTCATACTTACAGTTGAACTGTCTCTCTACTCTAAAGCCCGGGACACACCAGCACGCCGCAGACAGTCCCTGCTAACACGCCACGTTGTGGCAACATTGTGGCAACGTTGTGCGTTAGCTGGGGTGCCACACCAGACCGGAACTATATATTACAAAACGAACACATTCTCTTGATAAAACAGCTGTAATTGAGTGCCTGACACGCCAGTCAAGCGCAATCTTGAGAAGGTGTGCATTTCAGTAAGGATTTCAATTGACATGCAGTATGAAACTGAAAGGAGGTTGCATCACTATGATGCATAACATTGCATGTATTGTATTTTCAAGTGTGTGCATTCATCCTGTTGTCATTTTGTTTTGAAAGCAGAAGAATCATTCAACAGGTTGCTGAGACAAATGTAAACCAGTAAAACATATGAAGAGAAACAAACCTTGAATATAAGTTCAGTTGTTTAAACATTTGACAAACTATGGTGAGGGGGTAAGAAAACACACAAATCCAGCAGCTCCTGTATTTCAATACACCAGAACCCAATATTATTGGCGAGTCGGGTAGTCCATCATCACAGTTCGAGGGCAGGCATCATTTCAGTAATTTCATCCCGTTGCATTCACATCCGTGCCTTGAATGAGATTGAATGTGATCTTTGCTCTCAAGTATTTTCCCAAGTTTTACACTTTCGTGCTTTGCATGAATGGGAATGGAACCGTGTGTGTTGAATTAGGCTCCTTGTGAGCACTGAACTTTGTCCGGTGGAGTTCCTTTTTGTGTTGCTGTAATTGTGTCATTTCTCGATGAGAAAGATTAGGCAACATTTAGTCACTTCTAGCCATGATGCTCAATTTATTTACGAATGTACACTAGTTACTAGGGATCGTTTACGTTGGAGAACAAGATCTATTCTATGCCTGTGTATTTGGGGAAGTCAAATCTGAAATAATGATGAAATTGCGTGTATCCAAAGTTAAAACTCGTGATTTGTCGCCCTCTGGTGTGTAAAAGATGCAAAAGCTTACAGCACCTGGTATTCCCAGGCGGTCTCCCATCCAAGTACTGACCAGGCCCGAGCCTGCTTAGCTTCCGAGATCGGACGAGATCGGGCGTATTCAGGCTAGTATGGCCGTAAGCCAGGGAGGCTGTCCCTGACGCTCTACTTAAAGGGAAGGCAATATCCGTTTCTTCCGCTCATACTTGCAATTGAACTGTCTCTCTACTCTAAAGTCCGGGACACACCAGCGCGCCGCAGACAGTCCCTGCTAACACGAAACGTTGTGGCAACGTTGTGCGTTAGCTGGGGTGCCACACCAGACCGGAACTATATATTACAAAACGAACACATTGTCTTGATAAAACAGCTGTAATTGAGTGCCTGACACGCCAGTCAAGCGCAATCTTGAGAAGGTGTGCATTTCAGTAAGGATTTCAATTGACATGCAGTATGAAACTGAAAGGAGGTTGCATCACTATGATGCATAACATTGCATGTATTGTATTTTCAAGTGTGTGCATTCATCCTGTTGTCATTTTGTTTTGAAAGCAGAAGAATCATTCAACAGGTTGCTGAGACAAATGTAAACCAGTAAAACATATGAAGAGAAACAAACCTTGAATATAAGTTCAGTTGTTTAAACATTTGACAAACTATGGTGAGGGGGTAAGAAAACACACAAATCCAGCAGCTCCTGTATTTCAATACACCAGAACCCAATATTATTGGCGAGTCGGGTAGTCCATCATCACAGTTCGAGGGCAGGCATCATTTCAGTAATTTCATCCCGTTGCATTCACATCCGTGCCTTGAATGAGATTGAATGTGATCTTTGCTCTCAAGTATGTTCCCAAGTTTTACACTTTCGTGATTTGCATGAATGGGAATGGAGCCGTGTGTGTTGAATGAAGCTCCTTGTGAGCACTGAACATTGTCCGGTGGAGTTCCTTTTTGTGTTGCTGTAATTGTGTCATTTCTCGATGAGAAAGATTAGGCAACATTTAGTCACTTCTAGCCATGATGCTCAATTTATTTACGAATGTACCCTAGTTACTAGGGACCGTTTACGTTGGAGAACAAGATCTATTGTATGCCTGTGTATTTGGGGAAGTCAAATCTGAAATAATGATGAAATTGCGTGTATCCAAAGTTAAAACTCGTGATTTGTCGCCCTCTGGTGTGTAAAAGATGCAAAAGCTTACAGCACCTGGTATTCCCAGGCGCTCTCCCATCCAAGTACTGACCAGGCCCGAGCCTGCTTAGCTTCCGAGATCGGACGAGATCGGGCGTATTCAGGCTAGTATGGCCGTAAGCCAGGGAGGCTGTCCCTGACGCTCTACTTAAAGGGAAGGCAATATCCGTTTCTGCCGTTCATACTTGCAGTTGAACTGTCTCTCTACTCTAAAGCCCGGGACACACCAGCGCGCCGCAGACAGTCCCTGCTAACACGCCACGTTGTGGCAACATTGTGGCAACGTTGTGCGTTAGCTGGGGTGCCACACCAGACCGGAACTATATATTACAAAACGAACACATTCTCTTGATAAAACAGCTGTAATTGAGTGCCTGACACGCCAGTCAAGCGCAATCTTGAGAAGGTGTGCATTTCAGTAAGGATTTCAATTGACATGCAGTATGAAACTGAAAGGAGGTTGCATCACTATGATGCATAACATTGCATGTATTGTATTTTCAAGTGTGTGCATTCATCCTGTTGTCATTTTGTTTTGAAAGCAGAAGAATCATTCAACAGGTTGCTGAGACAAATGTAAACCAGTAAAACATATGAAGAGAAACAAACCTTGAATATAAGTTCAGTTGTTTAAACATTTGACAAACTATGGTGAGGGGGTAAGAAAACACACAAATCCAGCAGCTCCTGTATTTCAATACACCAGAACCCAATATTATTGGCGAGTCGGGTAGTCCATCATCACAGTTCGAGGGCAGGCATCATTTCAGTAATTTCATCCCGTTGCATTCACATCCGTGCCTTGAATGAGATTGAATGTGATCTTTGCTCTCAAGTATGTTCCCAAGTTTTACACTTTCGTGCTTTGCATGAATGGGAATGGAACCGTGTGTGTTGAATGAGGCTCCTTGTGAGCACTGAACTTTGTCCGGTGGAGTTCCTTTTTGTGTTGCTGTAATTGTGTCATTTCTCGATGAGAAAGATTAGGCAACATTTAGTCACTTCTAGCCATGATGCTCAATTTATTTACGAATGTACCCTAGTTACTAGGGACCGTTTACGTTGGAGAACAAGATCTATTGTATGCCTGTGTATTTGGGGAAGTCAAATCTGAAATAATGATGAAATTGCGTGTATCCAAAGTTAAAACTCGTGATTTGTCGCCCTCTGGTGTGTAAAAGATGCAAAAGCTTACAGCACCTGGTATTCCCAGGCGGTCTCCCATCCAAGTACTGACCAGGCCCGAGCCTGCTTAGCTTCCGAGATCGGGCGTATTCAGGCTAGTATGGCCGTAAGCCAGGGAAGCTGTCCCTGACGCTCTACTTAAAGGGAAGGCAATATCCGTTTCTGCCGCTCATACTTGCAGTTGAACTGTCTCTCTACTCTAAAGCCCGGGACACACCAGCGCGCTGCAGCCAGTCCCTTCTTACATGCCACGTTGTGGCAACATTGTGGCAACGTTGTGCGTTAGCTGGGGTGCCACACCAGACCGGAACTATATATTACAAAACGAACACATTGTCTTGATAAAACAGCTGTAATTGCGTGCCTGACACGCCAGTCAAGCGCAATCTTGAGAAGGTGTGCATTTCAGTAAGGATTTCAATTGACATGCAGTATGAAACTGAAAGGAGGTTGCATCACTATGATGCATAACATTGCATGTATTGTATTTTCAAGTGTGTGCATTCATCCTGTTGTCATTTTGTTTTGAAAGCAGAAGAATCATTCAACAGGTTGCTGAGACAAATGTAAACCAGTAAAACATATGAAGAGAAACATACCTTGAATATAAGTTCAGTTGTTTAAACATTTGACAAACTATGGTGAGGGGGTAAGAAAACACACAAATCCAGCAGCTCCTGTATTTCAATACACCAGAACCCAATATTATTGGCGAGTCGGGTAGTCCATCATCACAGTTCGAGGGCAGGCATCATTTCAGTAATTTCATCCCGTTGCATTCACATCCGTGCCTTGAATGAGATTGAATGTGATCTTTGCTCTCAAGTATGTTCCCAAGTTTTACACTTTCGTGCTTTGCATGAATGGGAATGGAACCGTGTGTGTTGAATGAGGCTCCTTGTGAGCACTGAACTTTGTCCGGTGGAGTTCCTTTTTGTGTTGCTGTAATTGTGTCATTTCTCGATGAGAAAGATTAGGCAACATTTAGTCACTTCTAGCCATGATGCTCAATTTATTTACGAATGTACCCTAGTTACTAGGGACCGTTTACGTTGGAGAACAAGATCTATTGTATGCCTGTGTATTTGGGGAAGTCAAATCTGAAATAATGATGAAATTGCGTGTATCCAAAGTTAAAACTCGTGATTTGTCGCCCTCTGGTGTGTAAAAGATGCAAAAGCTTACAGCACCTGGTATTCCCAGGCGGTCTCCCATCCAAGTACTGACCAGGCCCGAGCCTGCTTAGCTTCCGAGATCGGACGAAATCGGGCGTATTCAGGCTAGTATGGCCGTAAGCCAGGGAAGCTGTCCCTGACGCTCTACTTAAAGGGAAGGCAATATCCGTTTCTGCCGCTCATACTTGCAGTTGAACTGTCTCTCTACTCTAAAGTCCGGGACACACCAGCGCGCCGCAGACAGTCCCTGCTAACACGAAACGTTGTGGCAACGTTGTGCGTTAGCTGGGGTGCCACACCAGACCGGAACTATATTTTACAAAACGAACACATTGTCTTGATAATACAGCTGTAATTGAGTGCCTGACATGCCAGTCAAGCGCAATCTTGAGAAGGTGTGCATTTCAGTAAGGATTTCAATTGACATGCAGTATGAAACTGAAAGGAGGTTGCATCACTATGATGCATAACATTGCATGTATTGTATTTTCAAGTGTGTGCATTCATCCTGTTGTCATTTTGTTTTGAAAGCAGAAGAATCATTCAACAGGTTGCTGAGACAAATGTAAACCAGTAAAACATATGAAGAGAAACAAACCTTGAATATAAGTTCAGTTGTTTAAACATTTGACAAACTATGGTGAGGGGGTAAGAAAACACACAAATCCAGCAGCTCCTGTATTTCAATACACCAGAACCCAATATTATTGGCGAGTCGGGTAGTCCATCATCACAGTTCGAGGGCAGGCATCATTTCAGTAATTTCATCCCGTTGCATTCACATCCGTGCCTTGAATGAGATTGAATGTGATCTTTGCTCTCAAGTATGTTCCCAAGTTTTACACTTTCGTGCTTTGCATGAATGGGAATGGAACCGTGTGTGTTGAATGAGGCTCCTTGTGAGCACTGAACTTTGTCCGGTGGAGTTCCTTTTTGTGTTGCTGTAATTGTGTCATTTCTCGATGAGAAAGATTAGGCAACATTTAGTCACTTCTAGCCATGATGCTCAATTTATTTACGAATGTACCCTAGTTACTAGGGACCGTTTACGTTGGAGAACAAGATCTATTGTATGCCTGTGTATTTGGGGAAGTCAAATCTGAAATAATGATGAAATTGCGTGTATCCAAAGTTAAAACTCGTGATTTGTCGCCCTTTGGTGTGTAAAAGATGCAAAAGCTTACAGCACCTGGTATTCCCAGGCTGTCTCCCATCCAAGTACTGACCAGGCACGAGCCTGCTTAGCTTCCGAGATCGGGCGTATTCAGGCTAGTATGGCCGTAAGCCAGGAAGGCTGTCCCTGACGCTCTACTTAAAGGGACGGCAATATCCGTTTCTGCCGCTCATACTTGCAGTTGAACTGTCTCTCTACTCTAAAGCCCGGGACACACCAGCGCGCTGCAGCCAGTCCCTGCTTACATGCCACATTGTGGCAACATTGTGGCAACGTTGTGCGTTAGCTGGGGTGCCACACCAGACCGGAACTATATATTACAAAACGAACACATTGTCTTGATAAAACAGCTGTAATTGCGTGCCTGACACGCCAGTCAAGCGCAATCTTGAGAAGGTGTGCATTTCAGTAAGGATTTCAATTGACATGCAGTATGAAACTGAAAGGAGGTTGCATCACTATGATGCATAACATTGCATGTATTGTATTTTCAAGTGTGTGCATTCATCCTGTTGTCATTTTGTTTTGAAAGCAGAAGAATCATTCAACAGGTTGCTGAGACAAATGTAAACCAGTAAAACATATGAAGAGAAACATACCTTGAATATAAGTTCAGTTGTTTAAACATTTGACAAACTATGGTGAGGGGGTAAGAAAACACACAAATCCAGCAGCTCCTGTATTTCAATACACCAGAACCCAATATTATTGGCGAGTCGGGTAGTCCATCATCACAGTTCGAGGGCAGGCATCATTTCAGTAATTTCATCCCGTTGCATTCACATCCGTGCCTTGAATGAGATTGAATGTGATCTTTGCTCTCAAGTATGTTCCCAAGTTTTACACTTTCGTGCTTTGCATGAATGGGAATGGAACCGTGTGTGTTGAATGAGGCTCCTTGTGAGCACTGAACTTTGTCCGGTGGAGTTCCTTTTTGTGTTGCTGTAATTGTGTCATTTCTCGATGAGAAAGATTAGGCAACATTTAGTCACTTCTAGCCATGATGCTCAATTTATTTACGAATGTACCCTAGTTACTAGGGACCGTTTACGTTGGAGAACAAGATCTATTGTATGCCTGTGTATTTGGGGAAGTCAAATCTGAAATAATGATGAAATTGCGTGTATCCAAAGTTAAAACTCGTGATTTGTCGCCCTCTGGTGTGTAAAAGATGCAAAAGCTTACAGCACCAGGTATTCCCAGGCGGTCTCCCATCCAAGTACTGACCAGGCCCGAGCCTGCTTAGCTTCCGAGATCGGACGAGATCGGGCGTATTCAGGCTAGTATGGCCGTAAGCCAGGGAGGCTGTCCCTGACGCTCTACTTAAAGGGAAGGCAATATCCGTTTCTGCCGTTCATACTTACAGTTGAACTGTCTCTCTACTCTAAAGCCCGGGACACACCAGCGCGCCGCAGACAGTCCCTGCTAACACGCCACGTTGTGGCAACATTGTGGCAACGTTGTGCGTTAGCTGGGGTGCCACACCAGACCGGAACTATATTTTACAAAACGAACACATTGTCTTGATAAAACAGCTGTAATTGAGTGCCTGACACGCCAGTCAAGCGCAATCTTGAGAAGGTGTGCATTTCAGTAAGGATTTCAATTGACATGCAGTATGAAACTGAAAGGAGGTTGCATCACTATGATGCATAACATTGCATGTATTGTATTTTCAAGTGTGTGCATTCATCCTGTTGTCATTTTGTTTTGAAAGCAGAAGAATCATTCAACAGGTTGCTGAGACAAATGTAAACCAGTAAAACATATGAAGAGAAACAAACCTTGAATATAAGTTCAGTTGTATAAACATTTGACAAACTATGGTGAGGGGGTAAGAAAACACACAAATCCAGCAGCTCCTGTATTTCAATACACCAGAACCCAATATTATTGGCGAGTCGGGTAGTCCATCATCACAGTTCGAGGGCAGGCATCATTTCAGTAATTTCATCCCGTTGCATTCACATCCGTGCCTTGAATGAGATTGAATGTGATCTTTGCTCTCAAGTATGTTCCCAAGTTTTACACTTTCGTGCTTTGCATGAATGGGAATGGAACCGTGTGTGTTGAATGAGGCTCCTTGTGAGCACTGAACTTTGTCCAGTGGAGTTCCTTTTTGTGTTGCTGTAATTGTGTCATTTCTCGATGAGAAAGATTAGGCAACATTTAGTCACTTCTAGCCATGATGCTCAATTTATTTACGAATGTACCCTAGTTACTAGGGACCGTTTACGTTGGAGAACAAGATCTATTGTATGCCTGTGTATTTGGGGAAGTCAAATCTGAAATAATGATGAAATTGCGTGTATCCAAAGTTAAAACTCGTGATTTGTCGCCCTCTGGTGTGTAAAAGATGCAAAAGCTTACAGCACCTGGTATTCCCAGGCGGTCTCCCATCCAAGTACTGACCAGGCCAGAGCCTGCTTAGCTTCCGAGATCGGACGAGATCGGGCGTATTCAGGCTAGTATGGCCGTAAGCCAGGGAGGCTGTCCCTGACGCTCTACTTAAAGGGAAGGCAATATCCTTTTCTGCCGTTCATACTTACAGTTGAACTGTCTCTCTACTCTAAAGCCCGGGACACACCAGTGCGCCGCAGACAGTCCCTGCTAACACGCCACGTTGTGGCAACGTTGTGGCAACGTTGTGCGTTAGCTGGGGTGCCACACCAGACCGGAACTATATTTTACAAAACGAACACATTGTCTTGATAAAACAGCTGTAATTGAGTGCCTGACACGCCAGTCAAGCGCAATCTTGAGAAGGTGTGCATTTCAGTAAGGATTTCAATTGACATGCAGTATGAAACTGAAAGGAGGTTGCATCACTATGATGCATAACATTGCATGTATTGTATTTTCAAGTGTGTGCATTCATCCTGTTGTCATTTTGTTTTGAAAGCAGAAGAATCATTCAACAGGTTGCTGAGACAAATGTAAACCAGTAAAACATATGAAGAGAAACAAACCTTGAATATAAGTTCAGTTGTTTAAACATTTGACAAACTATGGTGAGGGGGTAAGAAAACACACAAATCCAGCAGCTCCTGTATTTCAATACACCAGAACCCAATATTATTGGCGAGTCGGGTAGTCCATCATCACAGTTCGAGGGCAGGCATCATTTCAGTAATTTCATCCCGTTGCATTCACATCCGTGCCTTGAATGAGATTGAATGTGATCTTTGCTCTCAAGTATGTTCCCAAGTTTTACACTTTCGTGCTTTGCATGAATGGGAATGGAACCGTGTGTGTTGAATGAGGCTCCTTGTGAGCACTGAACTTTGTCCGGTGGAGTTCCTTTTTGTGTTGCTGTAATTGTGTCATTTCTCGATGAGAAAGATTAGGCAACATTTAGTCACTTCTAGCCATGATGCTCAATTTATTTACGAATGTACCCTAGTTACTAGGGACCGTTTACATTGGAGAACAAGATCTATTGTATGCCTGTGTATTTGGGGAAGTCAAATCTGAAATAATGATGAAATTGCGTGTATCCAAAGTTAAAACTCGTGATTTGTCGCCCTCTGGTGTGTAAAAGATGCAAAAGCTTACAGCACCTGGTATTCCCAGGCGGTCTCCCATCCAAGTACTGACCAGGCCGGAGCCTGCTTAGCTTCCGAGATCGGACGAGATCGGGCGTATTCAGGCTAGTATGGCCGTAAGCCGGGGAGGCTGTCCCTGATGCTCTACTTAAAGGGAAGGCAATATCCGTTTCTGCCGCTCATACTTGCAGTTGAACTGTCTCTCTACTCTAAAGTCCGGGACACACCAGCGCGCCGCAGACAGTCCCTGCTAACACGAAACGTTGTGGCAACGTTGTGCGTTAACTGGGGTGCCACACCAGACCGGAACTATATTTTACAAAACGAACACATTGTCTTGATAATACAGCTGTAATTGAGTGCCTGACACGCCAGTCAAGCGCAATCTTGAGAAGGTGTGCATTTCAGTAAGGATTTCAATTGACATGCAGTATGAAACTGAAAGGAGGTTGCATCACTATGATGCATAACATTGCATGTATTGTATTTTCAAGTGTGTGCATTCATCCTGTTGTCATTTTGTTTTGAAAGCAGAAGAATCATTCAACAGGTTGCTGAGACAAATGTAAACCAGTAAAACATATGAAGAGAAACAAACCTTGAATATAAGTTCAGTTGTTTAAACATTTGACAAACTATGGTGAGGGGGTAAGAAAACACACAAATCCAGCAGCTCCTGTATTTCAATACACCAGAACCCAATATTATTGGCGAGTCGGGTAGTCCATCATAACAGTTCGAGGGCAGGCATCATTTCAGTAATTTCATCCCGTTGCATTCACATCCGTGCCTTGAATGAGATTGAATGTGATCTTTGCTCTCAAGTATGTTCCCAAGTTTTACACTTTCGTGCTTTGCATGAATGGGAATGGAACCGTGTGTGTTGAATGAGGCTCCTTGTGAGCACTGAACTTTGTCCGGTGGAGTTCCTTTTTGTGTTGCTGTAATTGTGTCATTTCTCGATGAGAAAGATTAGGCAACATTTAGTCACTTCTAGCCATGATGCTGAATTTATTTACGAATGTACCCTAGTTACTAGGGACCGTTTACGTTGGAGAACAAGATCTATTGTATGCCTGTGTATTTGGGGAAGTCAAATCTGAAATAATGATGAAATTGCGTGTATCCAAAGTTAAAACTCGTGATTTGTCGCCCTCTGGTGTGTAAAAGATGCAAAAGCTTACAGCACCTGGTATTCCCAGGCGGTCTCCCATCCAAGTACTGACCAGGCCCGAGCCTGCTTAGCTTCCGAGATCGGACGAGATCGGGCGTATTCAGGCTAGTATGGCCGTAAGCCGGGGAAGCTGTCCCTGACGCTCTACTTAAAGGGAAGGCAATATCCGTTTCTGCCGCTCATACTTGCAGTTGAACTGTCTCTCTACTCTAAAGTCCGGGACACACCAGCGCGCCGCAGACAGTCCCTGCTAACACGAAACGTTGTGGCAACGTTGTGCGTTAGCTGGGGTGCCACACCAGACCGGAACTATATTTTACAAAACGAACACATTGTCTTGATAAAACAGCTGTAATTGAGTGCCTGACACGCCAGTCAAGCGCAATCTTGAGAAGGTGTGCATTTCAGTAAGGATTTCAATTGACATGCAGTATGAAACTGAAAGGAGGTTGCATCACTATGATGCATAACATTGCATGTATTGTATTTTCAAGTGTGTGCATTCATCCTGTTGTCATTTTGTTTTGAAAGCAGAAGAATCATTCAACAGGTTGATGAGACAAATGTAAACCAGTAAAACATATGAAGAGAAACAAACCTTGAATATAAGTTCAGTTGTATAAACATTTGACAAACTATGGTGAGGGGGTAAGAAAACACACAAATCCAGCAGCTCCTGTATTTCAATACACCAGAACCCAATATTATTGGCGAGTCGGGTAGTCCATCATCACAGTTCGAGGGCAGGCATCATTTCAGTAATTTCATCCCGTTGCATTCACATCCGTGCCTTGAATGAGATTGAATGTGATCTTTGCTCTCAAGTATGTTCCCAAGTTTTACACTTTCGTGCTTTGCATGAATGGGAATGGAACCGTGTGTGTTGAATGAGGCTCCTTGTGAGCACTGAACTTTGTCCGGTGGAGTTCCTTTCTGTGTTGCTGTAATTGTGTCATTTCTCGATGAGAAAGATTAGGCAACATTTAGTCACTTCTAGCCATGATGCTCAATTTATTTACGAATGTACCCTAGTTACTAGGGACCGTTTACGTTGGAGAACAAGATCTATTGTATGCCTGTGTATTTGGGGAAGTCAAATCTGAAATAATGATGAAATTGCGTGTATCCAAAGTTAAAACTCGTGATTTGTTGCCCTCTGGTGTGTAAAAGATGCAAAAACTTACAGCACCTGGTATTCCCAGGCGGTCTCCCATCCAAGTACTGACCAGGCCCGAGCCTGCTTAGCTTCCAAGATCGGACGAGATCGGGCGTATTCAGGCTAGTATGGCCGTAAGCCAGGGAAGCTGTCCCTGACGCTCTACTTAAAGGGAAGGCAATATCCGTTTCTGTCGCTCATACTTGCTGTTGAACTGTCTCTCTACTCTAAAGTCCGGGACACACCAGCGCGCCGCAGACAGTCCCTGCTAACACGAAACGTTGTGGCAACGTTGTGCGTTAGCTGGGGTGCCACACCAGACCGGAACTATATTTTACAAAACGAACACATTGTCTTGATAATACAGCTGTAATTGAGTTCCTGACACGCCAGTAAAGCGCAATCTTGAGAAGGTGTGCATTTTAGTAAGGATTTCAATTGACATGCAGTATGAAACTGAAAGGAGGTTGCTTCACTATGATGCAAAACATTGCATGTATTGTATTTTCAAGTGTGTGCATTCATCCTGTTGTCATTTTGTTTTGAAAGCAGAAGAATCATTCAACAGGTTGCTGAGACAAATGTAAACCAGTAAAACATATGAAGAGAAACAAACCTTGAATATAAGTTCAGTTGTTTAAACATTTGACAAACTATGGTGAGGGGGTAAGAAAACACACAAATCCAGCAGCTCCTGTATTTCAATACACCAGAACCCAATATTATTGGCGAGTCGGGTAGTCCATCATCACAGTTCGAGGGCAGGCATCATTTCAGTAATTTCATCCCGTTGCATTCACATCCGTGCCTTGAATGAGATTGAATGTGATCTTTGCTCTCAAGTATGTTCCCAAGTTTTACACTTTCGTGCTTTGCATGAATGGGAATGGAACCGTGTGTGTTGAATGAGGCTCCTTGTGAGCACTGAACTTTGTCCGGTGGAGTTCCTTTTTGTGTTGCTGTAATTGTGTCATTTCTCGATGAGAAAGATTAGGCAACATTTAGTCACTTCTAGCCATGATGCTCAATTTATTTACGAATGTACCCTAGTTACTAGGGACCGTTTACGTTGGAGAACAAGATCTATTGTATGCCTGTGTATTTGGGGAAGTCAAATCTGAAATAATGATGAAATTGCGTGTATCCAAAGTTAAAACTCGTGATTTGTCGCCCTCTGGTGTGTAAAAGATGGAAAAGCTTACAGCACCTGGTATTCCCAGGCAGTCTCCCATCCAAGTACTGACCAGGCCGGAGCCTGCTTAGCTTCCGAGATCGGACGAGATCGGGCGTATTCAGGCTAGTATGGCCGTAAGCCGGGCAGGCTGTCCCTGATGCTCTACATAAAGGGAAGGCAATATCCGTTTCTGCCGCTCATACTTGCAGTTGAACTGTCTCTCTACTCTAAAGTCCGGGACACACCAGCGCGCCGCAGACAGTCCCTGCTAACACGAAACGTTGTGGCAACGTTGTGCGTTAGCTGGGGTGCCACTCCAGACCGGAACTATATTTTACAAAACGAACACATTGTCTTGATAAAACAGCTGTAATTGAGTGCCTGACACGCCTGTCAAGCGCAATCTTGAGAAGGTGTGCATCTCAGTAAGGATTTCAATTGACATGCAGTATGAAACTGAAAGGAGGTTGCATCACTATGATGCATAACATTGCATGTATTGTATTTTCAAGTGTGTGCATTCATCCTGTTGTCATTTTGTTTTGAAAGCAGAAGAATCATTCAACAGGTTGCTGAGACAAATGTAAACCAGTAAAACATATGAAGAGAAACAAACCTTGAATATAAGTTCAGTTGTTTAAACATTTGACAAACTATGGTGAGGGGGTAAGAAAACACACAAATCCAGCAGCTCCTGTATTTCAATACACCAGAACCCAATATTATTGGCGAGTCGGGTAGTCCATCATCACAGTTCGAGGGCAGGCATCATTTCAGTAATTTCATCCCGTTGCATTCACATCCGTGCCTTGAATGAGATTGAATGTGATCTTTGCTCTCAAGTATGTTCCCAAGTTTTACACTTTCGTGCTTTGCATGAATGGGAATGGAACCGTGTGTGTTGAATGAGGCTCCTTGTGAGCACTGAACTTTGTCCGGTGGAGTTCCTTTTTGTGTTGCTGTAATTGTGTCATTTCTCGATGAGAAAGATTAGGCAACATTTAGTCACTTCAAGCCATGATGCTCAATTTATTTACGAATGTACCCTAGTTACTAGGGACCGTTTACGTTGGAGAACAAGATCTATTGTATGCCTGTGTATTTGGGGAAGTCAAATCTGAAATAATGATGAAATTGCGTGTATCCAAAGTTAAAACTCGTGATTTGTCGCCCTCTGGTGTGTAAAAGATGCAAAAGCTTACAGCACCTGGTATTCCCAGGCGGTCTCCCATCCAAGTACTGACCAGGCCGGAGCCTGCTTAGCTTCCGAGATCGGACGAGATCGGGCGTATTCAGGCTAGTATGGCCGTAAGCCGGAGAGGCTGTCCCTGATGCTCTACTTAAAGGGAAGGCAATATCCGTTTCTGCCGCTCATACTTGCAGTTGAACTGTCTCTCTACTCTAAAGTCCGGGACACACCAGCGCGCCGCAGACAGTCCCTGCTAACACGAAACGTTGTGGCAACGTTGTGCGTTAGCTGGGGTGCCACACCAGACCGGAACTATATATTACAAAACGAACACATTCTCTTGATAAAACAGCTGTAATTGAGTGCCTGACACGCCAGTCAAGCGCAATCTTGAGAAGGTGTGCATTTCAGTAAGGATTTCAATTGACATGCAGTATGAAACTGAAAGGAGGTTGCATCACTATGATGCATAACATTGCATGTATTGTATTTTCAAGTGTGTGCATTCATCCTGTTGTCATTTTGCTTTGAAAGCAGAAGAATCATTCAACAGGTTGCTGAGACAAATGTAAACCAGTAAAACATATGAAGAGAAACAAACCTTGAATATAAGTTCAGTTGTTTAAACATTTGACAAACTATGGTGAGGGGGTAAGAAAACACACAAATCCAGCAGCTCCTGTATTTCAATACACCAGAACCCAATATTATTGGCGAGTCGGGTAGTCCATCATCACAGTTCGAGGGCAGGCATCATTTCAGTAATTTCATCCCGTTGCATTCACATCCGTGCCTTGAATGAGATTGAATGTGATCTTTGCTCTCAAGTATGTTCCCAAGTTTTACACTTTCGTGCTTTGCATGAATGGGAATGGAACCGTGTGTGTTGAATGAGGCTCCTTGTGAGCACTGAACTTTGTCCGGTGGAGTTCCTTTTTGTGTTGCTGTAATTGTGTCATTTCTCGATGAGAAAGATTAGGCAACATTTAGTCACTTCTAGCCATGATGCTCAATTTATTTACGAATGTACCCTAGTTACTAGGGACCGTTTACGTTGGAGAACAAGATCTATTGTATGCCTGTGTATTTGGGGAAGTCAAATCTGAAATAATGATGAAATTGCGTGTATCCAAAGTTAAAACTCGTGATTTGTCGCCCTCTGGTGTGTAAAAGATGCAAAAGCTTACAGCACCTGGTATTCCCAGGCGGTCTCCCATGCAAGTACTGACCAGGAACGAGCCTGCTTAGCTTCCGAGATCGGACGAGATCGGGCGTATTCAGGCTAGTAGGGCCGTAAGCCAGGAAGGCTGTCCCTGACGCTCTACTTAAAGGGAAGGCAATATCCGTTTCTGCCGTTCATACTTACAGTTGAACTGTCTCTCTTCTCTAAAGCCTGGGACACACCAGCGCGCCGCAGACAGTCCCTGCTAACACGCCACGTTGTGGCAACATTGTGGCAACGTTGTGCGTTAGCTGGGGTGCCACACCAGACCGGAACTATATATTACAAAACGAACACATTGTCTTGATAAAACAGCTGTAATTGAGTGCCTGACACGCCAGTCAAGCGCAATCTTGAGAAGGTGTGCATTTCAGTAAGGATTTCAATTGACATGCAGTATGAAACTGAAAGGAGGTTGCATCACTATGATGCATAACATTGCATGTATTGTATTTTCAAGTGTGTGCATTCATCCTGTTGTCATTTTGTTTTGAAAGCAGAAGAATCATTCAACAGGTTGCTGAGACAAATGTAAACCAGTAAAACATATGAAGAGAATCAAACCTTGAATATAAGTTCAGTTGTTTAAACATTTGACAAACTATGGTGAGGGGGTAAGAAAACACACAAATCCAGCAGCTCCTGTATTTCAATACACCAGAACCCAATATTATTGGCGAGTCGGGTAGTCCATCATCACAGTTCGAGGGCAGGCATCATTTCAGTAATTTCATCCCGTTGCATTCACATCCGTGCCTTGAATGAGATTGAATGTGATCTTTGCTCTCAAGTATGTTCCCAAGTTTTACACTTTCGTGCTTTGCATGAATGGGAATGGAACCGTGTGTGTTGAATGAGGCTCCTTGTGAGCACTGAACTTTGTCCGGTGGAGTTCCTTTTTGTGTTGCTGTAATTGTGTCATTTCTCGATGAGAAAGATTAGGCAACATTTAGTCACTTCTAGCCATGATGCTCAATTTATTTACGAATGTACCCTAGTTACTAGGGACCGTTTACGTTGGAGAACAAGATCTATTGTATGCCTGTGTATTTGGGGAAGTCAAATCTGAAATAATGATGAAATTGCGTGTATCCAAAGTTAAAACTCGTGATTTGTCGCCCTCTGGTGTGTAAAAGATGCAAAAGCTTACAGCACCTGGTATTCCCAGGCCGTCTACCATCCAAGTACTGACCAGGCCCGAGCCTGCTTAGCTTCCGAGATCGGACGAGATCGGGCGTATTCAGGCTAGTATGGCCGTAAGCCAGGGAGGCTGTCCCTGACGCTCTACTTAAAGGGAAGGCAATATCCGTTTCTGCCGCTGATACTTGCAAATGAACTGTCTCTCTACTCTAAAGTCCGGGACACACCAGCGCGCCGCAGACAGTCCCTGCTAACACGAAACGTTGTGGCAACGTTGTGGCAACGTTGTGCGTTAGCTGGGGTGCCACACCAGACCGGAACTATATTTTACAAAACGAACACATTGTCTTGATAAAACAGCTGTAATTGAGTGCCTGACACGCCAGTCAAGCGCAATCTTGAGAAGGTGTGCATTTCAGTAAGGATTTCAATTGACATGCAGTATGAAACTGAAAGGAGGTTGCATCACTATGATGCATAACATTGCATGTATTATATTTTCAAGTGTGTGCATTCATCCTGTTGTCATTTTGTTTTGAAAGCAGAAGAATCATTCAACAGGTTGCTGAGACAAATGTAAACCAGTAAAACATATGAAGAGAAACAAACCTTGAATATAAGTTCAGTTGTTTAAACATTTGACAAACTATGGTGAGGGGGTAAGAAAACACACAAATCCAGCAGCTCCTGTATTTCAATACACCAGAACCCAATATTATTGGCGAGTCGGGTAGTCCATCATCACAGTTCGAGGGCAGGCATCATTTCAGTAATTTCATCCCGTTGCATTCACATCCGTGCCTTGAATGAGATTGAATGTGATCTTTGCTCTCAAGTATGTTCCCAAGTTTTACACTTTCGTGCTTTGCATGAATGGGATTGGAACCGTGCGTGTTGAATGAGGCTCCTTGTGAACACTGAACATTGCCCGGTGGAGTTCCTTTTTGTGTTGCTGTAATTGTGTCATTTCTCGATGAGAAAGATTAGGCAACATTTAGTCACTTCTAGCCATGATGCTCAATTTATTTACGAATGTACCCTAGTTACTAGGGACCGTTTACGTTGGAGAACAAGATCTATTGTATGCCTGTGAATTTGGGGAAGTCAAATCTGAAATAATGATGAAATTGCGTGTATCCAAAGTTAAAACTCGTGATTTGTCGCCCTCTGGTGTGTAAAAGATGCAAAAGCTTACAGCACCTGGTATTCCCAGGCGGTCTCCCATCCAAGTACTAACCAGGCCCGAACCTGCTTAGCTTCCGAGATCGGACGAGATCGGGCGTATTCAGACTAGTATGGCCGTAAGCCAGGGAGGCTGTCCCTGACCCTCTACTTAAAGGGAAGGCAATATCCGTTTCTGCCACTCATACTTGCAGTTGAACTGTCTCTCTACTCTAAAGTCCGGGACACACCAGCACGCTGCAGACAGTCCCTGCTAACACGAAACGTTGTGGCAACGTTGTGCGTTAGCTGGGGTGCCACACCAGACCGGAACTATATTTTACAAAACGAACACATTGTCTTGATAATACAGCTGTAATTGAGTGCCTGACACGCCAGTCAAGCGCAATCTTGAGAAGGTGTGCATTTCAGTAAGGATTTCAATTGACATGCAGTATGAAACTGAAAGGAGGTTGCATCACTATGATGCATAACATTGCATGTATTGTATTTTCAAGTGTGTGCATTCATCCTGTTGTCATTTTGTTTTGAAAGCAGAAGAATCATTCAACAGGTTGCTGAGACAAATGTAAACCAGTAAAACATATGAAGAGAAACAAACCTTGAATATAAGTTCAGTTGTTTAAACATTTGACAAACTATGGTGAGGGGGTAAGAAAACACACAAATCCAGCAGCTCCTGTATTTCAATACACCAGAACCCAATATTATTGGCGAGTCGGGTAGTCCATCTTCACAGTTCGAGGGCAGGCATCATTTCAGTAATTTCATCCCGTTGCATTCACATCCGTGCCTTGAATGAGATTGAATGTGATCTTTGCTCTCAAGTATGTTCCCAAGTTTTACACTTTCGTGCTTTGCATGAATGGGAATGGAACCGTGTGTGTTGAATGAGGCTCCTTGTGAGCACTGAACTTTGTCCGGTGGAGTTCCTTTTTGTGTTGCTGTAATTGTGTCATTTCTCGATGAGAAAGATTAGGCAACATTTAGTCACTTCTAGCCATGATGCTCAATTTATTTACGAATGTACCCTAGTTACTAGGGACCGTTTACGTTGGAGAACAAGATCTATTGTATGCCTGTGTATTTGGGGAAGTCAAATCTGAAATAATGATGAAATTGCGTGTATCCAAAGTTAAAACTCGTGATTTGTCGCCCTCTGGTGTGTAAAAGATGCAAAAGCTTACAGCACCTGGTATTCCCAGGCGGTCTCCCATCCAAGTACTGACCAGGCCCGAGCCTGCTTAGCTTCCGAGATCGGACGAGATCGGGCGTATTCAGGCTAGTATGGCCGTAAGCCAGAGAGGCTGTCCCTGACGCTCTACTTAAAGGGAAGGCAATATCCGTTTCTGCCGCTCATACTTACAGTTGAACTGTCTCTCTACTCTAAAGTCCGGGACACACCAGCGCGCCGCAGACAGTCCCTGCTAACACGAAACGTTGTGGCAACGTTGTGCGTTAGCTGGGGTGCCACACCAGACCGGAACTATATTTTACAAAACGAACACATTGTCTTGATAAAACAGCTGTAATTGAGTGCCTGACACGCCAGTCAAGCGCAATCTTGAGAAGGTGTGCATTTCAGTAAGGATTTCAATTGACATGCAGTATGAAACTGAAAGGAGGTTGCATCACTATGATGCATAACATTGCATGTATTGTATTTTCAAGTGTGTGCATTCATCCTGTTGTCATTTTGTTTTGAAAGCAGAAGAATCATTCAACAGGTTGCTGAGACAAATGTAAACCAGTAAAACATATGAAGAGAAACAAACCTTGAATATAAGTTCAGTTGTTTAAACATTTGACAAACTATGGTGAGGGGGTAAGAAAACACACAAATCCAGCAGCTCCTGTATTTCAATACACCAGAACCCAATATTATTGGCGAGTCGGGTAGTCCATCATCCGGGTTCGAGGGCAGGCATCATTTCAGTAATTTCATCCCGTTGCATTCACATCCGTGCCTTGAATGAGATTGAATGTGATCTTTGCTCTCAAGTATGTTCCCAAGTTTTACACTTTCGTGCTTTGCATGAATGGGAATGGAACCGTGTGTGTTGAATGAGGCTCCTTGTGAGCACTGAACTTTGTCCGGTGGAGTTCCTTTTTGTGTTGCTGTAATTGTGTCATTTCTCGATGAGAAAGATTAGGCAACATTTAGTCACTTCTAGCCATGATGCTCAATTTATTTACGAATGTACCCTAGTTACTACGGACCGTTTACGTTGGAGAACAAGATCTATTGGATGCCTGTGTATTTGGGGAAGTCAAATCTGAAATAATGATGAAATTGCGTGTATCCAAAGTTAAAACTCGTGATTTGTCGCCCTCTGGTGTGTAAAAGATGCAAAAGCTTACAGCACCTGGTATTCCCAGGCGGTCTCCCATCCAAGTACTGACCAGGCCCGAGCCTGCTTAGCTTCCGAGATCAGACGAGATCGGGCGTATTCAGGCTAGTATGGCCGTAAGCCAGGGAGGCTGTCCCTGACGCTCTACTTAAAGGGAAGGCAATATCCGTTTCTGCCGTTCATACTTACAGTTGAACTGTCTCTCTACTCTAAAGCCCGGGACACACCAGCGCGCCGCAGACAGTCCCTGCTTACATGCCACATTGTGGCAACGTTGTGCGTTAGCTGGGGTGCCACACCAGACCGGAACTATTTTTTACAAAACGAACACATTGTCTTGATAAAACAGCTGTAATTGAGTGCCTGACACGCCAGTCAAGCTCAATCTTGAGAAGGTGTGCATTTCAGTAAGGATTTCAATTGACATGCAGTATGAAACTGAAAGGAGGTTGCATCACTATGATGCATAACATTGCATGTATTGTATTTTCAAGTGTGTGCATTCATCCTGTTGTCATTTTGTTTTGAAAGCAGAAGAATCATTCAACAGGTTGCTGAGACAAATGTAAACCAGTAAAACATATGAAGAGAAACAAACCTTGAATATAAGTTCAGTTGTTTAAACATTTGACAAACTATGGTGAGGGGGTAAGAAAACACACAAATCCAGCAGCTCCTGTATTTCAATACACCAGAACCCAATATTATTGGCGAGTCGGGTAGTCCATCATCACAGTTCGAGGGCAGGCATCATTTCAGTAATTTCATCCCGTTGCATTCACATCCGTGCCTTGAATGAGATTGAATGTGATCTTTGCTCTCAAGTATGTTCCCAAGTTTTACACTTTCGTGCTTTGCATGAATGGGAATGGAACCGTGTGTGTTGAATGAGGCTCCTTGTGAGCACTGAACTTTGTCCGGTGGAGTTCCTTTTTGTGTTGCTGTAATTGTGTCATTTCTCGATGAGAAAGATTAGGCAACATTTAGTCACTTCTAGCCATGATGCTCAATTTATTTACGAATGTACCCTAGTTACTAGGGACCGTTTACGTTGGAGAACAAGATCTATTGTATGCCTGTGTATTTGGGGAAGTCAAATCTGAAATAATGATGAAATTGCGCGTATCCAAAGTTAAAAATCGTGATTTGTCGCCCTCTGGTGTGTAAAAGATGCAAAAGCTTACAGCACCTGGTACTCCCAGGCGCTCTCCCATCCAAGTACTGACCAGGCCCGAGCCTGCTTAGCTTCCGAGATCGGACGAGATCGGGCGTATTCAGGCTAGTATGGCCGTAAGCCAGGTAGGATGTCCCTGACGCTCTACTTAAAGGGAAGGCAATATCCGTTTCTGCCGCTCATACTTGCAGTTGAACTGTCTCTCTACTCTAAAGCCCGGGACACACCAGCGCGCCGCAGCCAGTCCCTGCTAACACGCCACGTTGTGGCAACATTGTGGCAACGTTGTGCGTTAGCTGGGGTGCCACACCAGACCGGAACTATATATTACAAAACGAACACATTGTCTTGATAAAACAGCTGTAATTGAGTGCCTGACACGCCAGTCAAGCGCAATCTTGAGAAGGTGTGCATTTCAGTAAGGATTTCAATTGACATGCAGTATGAAACTGAAAGGAGGTTGCATCACTATGATGCATAACATTGCATGTATTGTATTTTCAAGTGTGTGCATTCATCCTGTTGTCATTTTGTTTTGAAAGCAGAAGAATCATTCAACAGGTTGCTGAGACAAATGTAAACCAGTAAAACATATGAAGAGAATCAAACCTTGAATATAAGTTCAGTTGTTTAAACATTTGACAAACTATGGTGAGGGGGTAAGAAAACACACAAATCCAGCAGCTCCTGTATTTCAATACACCAGAACCCAATATTATTGGCGAGTCGGGTAGTCCATCATCACAGTTCGAGGGCAGGCATCATTTCAGTAATTTCATCCCGTTGCATTCACATCCGTGCCTTGAATGAGATTGAATGTGATCTTTGCTCTCAAGTATGTTCCCAAGTTTTACACTTTCGTGCTTTGCATGAATGGGAATGGAACCGTGTGTGTTGAATGAGGCTCCTTGTGAGCACTGAACTTTGTCCGGTGGAGTTCCTTTTTGTGTTGCTGTAATTGTGTCATTTCTCGATGAGAAAGATTAGGCAACATTTAGTCACTTCTAGCCATGATGCTCAATTTATTTACGAATGTACCCTAGTTACTAGGGACCGTTTACGTTGGAGAACAAGATCTATTGTATGCCTGTGTATTTGGGGAAGTCAAATCTGAAATAATGATGAAATTGCGTGTATCCAAAGTTAAAACTCGTGATTTGTCGCCCTCTGGTGTGTAAAAGATGCAAAAGCTTACAGCACCTGGTATTCCCAGGCGGTCTCCCATCCAAGTACTGACCAGGCCCGAGCCTGCTTAGCTTCCGAGATCGGACGAGATCGGGCGTATTCAGGCTAGTATGGCCGTAAGCCAGGGAGGCTGTCCCTGACGCTCTACTTAAAGGGAAGGCAATATCCGTTTCTGCCGCTCATACTTGCAGTTGAACTGTCTCTCTACTCTAAAGTCCGGGACACACCAGCGCGCCGCAGACAGTCCCTGCTAACACGAAACGTTGTGGCAACGTTGTGCGTTAGCTGGGGTGCCACACCAGACCGGAACTATATTTTACAAAACGAACACATTGTCTTGATAATACAGCTGTAATTGAGTGCCTGACACGCCAGTCAAGCGCAATCTTGAGAAGGTGTGCATTTCAGTAAGGATTTCAATTGACATGCAGTATGAAACTGAAAGGAGGTTGCATCACTATGATGCATAACATTGCATGTATTGTATTTTCAAGTGTGTGCATTCATCCTGTTGTCATTTTGTTTTGAAAGCAGAAGAATCATTCAACAGGTTGCTGAGACAAATTTAAACCAGTAAAACATATGAAGAGAAACAAACCTTGAATATAAGTTCAGTTGTTTAAACATTTGACAAACTATGGTGAGGGGGTAAGAAAACACACAAATCCAGCAGCTCCTGTATTTCAATACACCAGAACCCAATATTATTGGCAAGTCGGGTAGTCCATCATCACAGTTCGAGGGCAGGCATCATTTCAGTAATTTCATCCCGTTGCATTCACATCCGTGCCTTGAATGAGATTGAATGTGATCTTTGCTCTCAAGTATGTTCCCAAGTTTTACACTTTCGTGCTTTGCATGAATGGGAATGGAACCGTGTGTGTTGAATGAGGCTCCTTGTGAGCACTGAACTTTGTCCGGTGGAGTTCCTTTTTGTGTTGCTGTAATTGTGTCATTTCTCGATGAGAAAGATTAGGCAACATTTAGTCACTTCTAGCCATGATGCTCAATTTATTTACGAATGTACCCTAGTTACTAGGGACCGTTTACGTTGGAGAACAAGATCTATTGTATGCCTGTGTATTTGGGGAAGTCAAATCTGAAATAATGATGAAATTGCGTGTATCCAAAGTTAAAACTCGTGATTTGTCGCCCTCTGGTGTGTAAAAGATGCAAAAGCTTACAGCACCTGGTAATCCCAGGCGGTCTCCCATCCAAGTACTGACCAGGCCCGAGCCTGCTTAGCTTCCGAGATCGGGCGTATTCAGGCTAGTATGGCCGTAAGCCAGGGAGGCTGTCCCTGACGCTCTACTTAAAGGGAAGGCAATATCCGTTTCTGCCGCTGATACTTGCAAATGAACTGTCTCTCTACTCTAAAGTCCGGGACACACCAGCGCGCCGCAGACAGTCCCTGCTAACACGAAACGTTGTGGCAACGTTGTGGCAACGTTGTGCGTTAGCTGGGGTGCCACACCAGACCGGAACTATATTTTACAAAACGAACACATTGTCTTGATAAAACAGCTGTAATTGAGTGCCTGACACGCCAGTCAAGTGCAATCTTGAGAAGGTGTGCATTTCAGTAAGGATTTCAATTGACATGCAGTATGAAACTGAAAGGAGGTTGCATCACTATGATGCATAACATTGCATGTATTATATTTTCAAGTGTGTGCATTCATCCTGTTGTCATTTTGTTTTGAAAGCAGAAGAATCATTCAACAGGTTGCTGAGACAAATGTAAACCAGTAAAACATATGAAGAGAAACAAACCTTGAATATAAGTTCAGTTGTTTAAACATTTGACAAACTATGGTGAGGGGGTAAGAAAACACACAAATCCAGCAGCTCCTGTATTTCAATACACCAGAACCCAATATTATTGGCGAGTCGGGTAGTCCATCATCACAGTTCGAGGGCAGGCATCATTTCAGTAATTTCATCCCGTTGCATTCACATCCGTGCCTTGAATGAGATTGAATGTGATCTTTGCTCTCAAGTATGTTCCCAAGTTTTACACTTTCGTGCTTTGCATGAATGGGAATGGAACCGTGTGTGTTGAATGAGGCTCCTTGTGAACACTGAACATTTCCCGGTGGAGTTCCTTTTTGTGTTGCTGTAATTGTGTCATTTCTCGATGAGAAAGATTAGGCAACATTTAGTCACTTCTAGCCATGATGCTCAATTTATTTACGAATGTACCCTAGTTACTAGGGACCGTTTACGTTGGAGAACAAGATCTATTGTATGCCTGTGAATTTGGGGAAGTCAAATCTGAAATAATGATGAAATTGCGTGTATCCAAAGTTAAAACTCGTGATTTGTCGCCCTCTGGTGTGTAAAAGATGCAAAAGCTTACAGCACCTGGTATTCCCAGGCGGTCTCCCATCCAAGTACTAACCAGGCCCGAACCTGCTTAGCTTCCGAGATCGGACGAGATCGGGCGTATTCAGACTAGTATGGCCGTAAGCCAGGGAGGCTGTCCCTGACCCTCTACTTAAAGGGAAGGCAATATCCGTTTCTGCCACTCATACTTGCAGTTGAACTGTCTCTCTACTCTAAAGTCCGGGACACACCAGCACGCTGCAGACAGTCCCTGCTAACACGAAACGTTGTGGCAACGTTGTGCGTTAGCTGGGGTGCCACACCAGACCGGAACTATATTTTACAAAACGAACACATTGTCTTGATAATACAGCTGTAATTGAGTGCCTGACACGGCAGTCAAGCGCAATCTTGAGAAGGTGTGCATTTCAGTAAGGATTTCAATTGACATGCAGTATGAAACTGAAAGGAGGTTGCATCACTATGATGCATAACATTGCATGTATTGTATTTTCAAGTGTGTGCATTCATCCTGTTGTCATTTTGTTTTGAAAGCAGAAGAATCATTCAACAGGTTGCTGAGACAAATGTAAACCAGTAAAACATATGAAGAGAAACAAACCTTGAATATAAGTTCAGTTGTTTAAACATTTGACAAACTATGGTGAGGGGGTAAGAAAACACACAAATCCAGCAGCTCCTGTATTTCAATACACCAGAACCCAATATTATTGGCGAGTCGGGTAGTCCATCATCACAGTTCGAGGGCAGGCATCATTTCAGTAATTTCATCCCGTTGCATTCACATCCGTGCCTTGAATGAGATTGAATGTGATCTTTGCTCTCAAGTATGTTCCCAAGTTTTACACTTTCGTGCTTTGCATGAATGGGAATGGAACCGTGTGTGTTGAATGAGGCTCCTTGTGAGCACTGAACTTTGTCCGGTGGAGTTCCTTTTTGTGTTGCTGTAATTGTGTCATTTCTCGATGAGAAAGATTAGGCAACATTTAGTCACTTCTAGCCATGATGCTCAATTTATTTACGAATGTACCCTAGTTACTAGGGACCGTTTACGTTGGAGAACAAGATCTATTGTATGCCTGTGTATTTGGGGAAGTCAAATCTGAAATAATGATGAAATTGCGTGTATCCAAAGTTAAAAATCGTGATTTGTCGCCCTCTGGTGTGTAAAAGATGCAAAAGCTTACAGCACCTGGTATTCCCAGGCGGTCTCCCATCCAAGTACTGACCAGGCCCGAGCCTGCTTAGCTTCCGAGATCGGGCGTATTCAGGCTAGTATGGCCGTAAGCCAGGGAGGCTGTCCCTGACGCTCTACTTAAAGGGAAGGCAATATCCGTTTCTGCCGCTCATACTTGCAAATGAACTGTCTCTCTACTCTAAAGTCCGGGACACACCAGCGCGCCGCAGACAGTCCCTGCTAACACGAAACGTTGTGGCAACGTTGTGCGTTAGCTGGGGTGCCACACCAGACCGGAACTATATTTTACAAAACGAACACATTGTCTTGATAATACAGCTGTAATTGAGTGCCTGACACGCCAGTCAAGCGCAATCTTGAGAAGGTGTGCATTTCAGTAAGGATTTCAATTGACATGCAGTATGAAACTGAAAGGAGGTTGCATCACTATGATGCATAACATTGCATGTATTGTATTTTCAAGTGTGTGCATTCATCCTGTTGTCATTTTGTTTTGAAAGCAGAAGAATCATTCAACAGGTTGCTGAGACAAATGTAAACCAGTAAAACATATGAAGAGAAACAAACCTTGAATATAAGTTCAGTTGTTTAAACATTTGACAAACTATGGT
>NW_027102983.1:420000-442500 GCF_036373705.1 Amia ocellicauda
GGGAAGTCAAATCTGAAATAATGATGAAATTGCGCGTATCCAAAGTTAAAAATCGTGATTTGTCGCCCTCTGGTGTGTAAAAGATGCAAAAGCTTACAGCACCTGGTATTCCCAGGCGCTCTCCCATCCAAGTACTGACCAGGCCCGAGCCTGCTTAGCTTCCGAGATCGGACGAGATCGGGCGTATTCAGGCTAGTATGGCCGTAAGCCAGGGAGGCTGTCCCTGACGCTCTACTTAAAGGGAAGGCAATATCCGTTTCTGCCGCTCATACTTGCAGTTGAACTGTCTCTCTACTCTAAAGCCCGGGACACACCAGCGCGCCGCAGCCAGTCCCTGCTAACACGCCACGTTGTGGCAACATTGTGGCAACGTTGTGCGTTAGCTGGGGTGCCACACCAGACCGGAACTATATATTACAAAACGAACACATTGTCTTGATAAAACAGCTGTAATTGAGTGCCTGACACGCCAGTCAAGCGCAATCTTGAGAAGGTGTGCATTTCAGTAAGGATTTCAATTGACATGCAGTATGAAACTGAAAGGAGGTTGCATCACTATGATGCATAACATTGCATGTATTGTATTTTCAAGTGTGTGCATTCATCCTGTTGTCATTTTGTTTTGAAAGCAGAAGAATCATTCAACAGGTTGCTGAGACAAATGTAAACCAGTAAAACATATGAAGAGAATCAAACCTTGAATATAAGTTCAGTTGTTTAAACATTTGACAAACTATGGTGAGGGGGTAAGAAAACACACAAATCCAGCAGCTCCTGTATTTCAATACACCAGAACCCAATATTATTGGCGAGTCGGGTAGTCCATCATCACAGTTCGAGGGCAGGCATCATTTCAGTAATTTCATCCCGTTGCATTCACATCCGTGCCTTGAATGAGATTGAATGTGATCTTTGCTCTCAAGTATGTTCCCAAGTTTTACACTTTCGTGCTTTGCATGAATGGGAATGGAACCGTGTGTGTTGAATGAGGCTCCTTGTGAGCACTGAACTTTGTCCGGTGGAGTTCCTTTTTGTGTTGCTGTAATTGTGTCATTTCTCGATGAGAAAGATTAGGCAACATTTAGTCACTTCTAGCCATGATGCTCAATTTATTTACGAATGTACCCTAGTTACTAGGGACCGTTTACGTTGGAGAACAAGATCTATTGTATGCCTGTGTATTTGGGGAAGTCAAATCTGAAATAATGATGAAATTGCGTGTATCCAAAGTTAAGACTCGTGATTTGTCGCCCTCTGGTGTGTAAAAGATGCAAAAGCTTACAGCACCTGGTATTCCCAGGCGGTCTCCCATCCAAGTACTGACCAGGCCCGAGCCTGCTTAGCTTCCGAGATTGGACGAGATCGGGCGTATTCAGGCTAGTATGGCCGAAAGCCAGGGAGGCTGTCCCTGACGCTCTACTTAAAGGGAAGGCAATATCCGTTTCTGCCGCTCATACTTGCAGTTGAACTGTCTCTCTACTCTAAAGTCCGGGACACACCAGCGCGCCGCAGACAGTCCCTGCTAACACGAAACGTTGTGGCAACGTTGTGCGTTAGCTGGGGTGCCACACCAGACCGGAACTATATTTTACAAAACGAACACATTGTCTTGATAATACAGCTGTAATTGAGTGCCTGACACGCCAGTCAAGCGCAATCTTGAGAAGGTGTGCATTTCAGTAAGGATTTCAATTGACATGCAGTATGAAACTGAAAGGAGGTTGCATCACTATGATGCATAACATTGCATGTATTGTATTTTCAAGTGTGTGCATTCATCCTGTTGTCATTTTGTTTTGAAAGCAGAAGAATCATTCAACAGGTTGCTGAGACAAATGTAAACCAGTAAAACATATGAAGAGAAACAAACCTTGAATATAAGTTCAGTTGTTTAAACATTTGACAAACTATGGTGAGGGGGTAAGAAAACACACAAATCCAGCAGCTCCTGTATTTCAATACACCAGAACCCAATATTATTGGCGAGTCGGGTAGTCCATCATCACAGTTCGAGGGCAGGCATCATTTCAGTAATTTCATCCCGTTGCATTCACATCCGTGCCTTGAATGAGATTGAATGTGATCTTTGCTCTCAAGTATGTTCCCAAGTTTTACACTTTCGTGCTTTGCATGAATGGGAATGGAACCGTGTGTGTTGAATGAGGCTCCTTGTGAGCACTGAACTTTGTCCGGTGGAGTTCCTTTTTGTGTTGCTGTAATTGTGTCATTTCTCGATGAGAAAGATTAGGCAACATTTAGTCACTTCTAGCCATGATGCTCAATTTATTTACGAATGTACCCTAGTTACTAGGGACCGTTTACGTTGGAGAACAAGATCTATTGTATGCCTGTGTATTTGGGGAAGTCAAATCTGAAATAATGATGAAATTGCGTGTATCCAAAGTTAAAACTCGTGATTTGTCGCCCTCTGGTGTGTAAAAGATGCAAAAGCTTACAGCACCTGGTAATCCCAGGCGGTCTCCCATCCAAGTACTGACCAGGCCCGAGCCTGCTTAGCTTCCGAGATCGGGCGTATTCAGGCTAGTATGGCCGTAAGCCAGGGAGGCTGTCCCTGACGCTCTACTTAAAGGGAAGGCAATATCCGTTTCTGCCGCTGATACTTGCAAATGAACTGTCTCTCTACTCTAAAGTCCGGGACACACCAGCGCGCCGCAGACAGTCCCTGCTAACACGAAACGTTGTGGCAACGTTGTGGCAACGTTGTGCGTTAGCTGGGGTGCCACACCAGACCGGAACTATATTTTACAAAACGAACACATTGTCTTGATAATACAGCTGTAATTGAGTGCCTGACACGGCAGTCAAGCGCAATCTTGAGAAGGTGTGCATTTCAGTAAGGATTTCAATTGACATGCAGTATGAAACTGAAAGGAGGTTGCATCACTATGATGCATAACATTGCATGTATTGTATTTTCAAGTGTGTGCATTCATCCTGTTGTCATTTTGTTTTGAAAGCAGAAGAATCATTCAACAGGTTGCTGAGACAAATGTAAACCAGTAAAACATATGAAGAGAAACAAACCTTGAATATAAGTTCAGTTGTTTAAACATTTGACAAACTATGGTGAGGGGGTAAGAAAACACACAAATCCAGCAGCTCCTGTATTTCAATACACCAGAACCCAATATTATTGGCGAGTCGGGTAGTCCATCATCACAGTTCGAGGGCAGGCATCATTTCAGTAATTTCATCCCGTTGCATTCACATCCGTGCCTTGAATGAGATTGAATGTGATCTTTGCTCTCAAGTATGTTCCCAAGTTTTACACTTTCGTGCTTTGCATGAATGGGAATGGAACCGTGTGTGTTGAATGAGGCTCCTTGTGAGCACTGAACTTTGTCCGGTGGAGTTCCTTTTTGTGTTGCTGTAATTGTGTCATTTCTCGATGAGAAAGATTAGGCAACATTTAGTCACTTCTAGCCATGATGCTCAATTTATTTACGAATGTACCCTAGTTACTAGGGACCGTTTACGTTGGAGAACAAGATCTATTGTATGCCTGTGTATTTGGGGAAGTCAAATCTGAAATAATGATGAAATTGCGTGTATCCAAAGTTAAAACTCGTGATTTGTCGCCCTCTGGTGTGTAAAAGATGCAAAAGCTTACAGCACCTGGTATTCCCAGGCGGTCTCCCATCCAAGTACTGACCAGGCCCGAGCCTGCTTAGCTTCCGAGATCGGGCGTATTCAGGCTAGTATGGCCGTAAGCCAGGGAGGCTGTCCCTGACGCTCTACTTAAAGGGAAGGCAATATCCGTTTCTGCCGCTCATACTTGCAAATGAACTGTCTCTCTACTCTAAAGTCCGGGACACACCAGCGCGCCGCAGACAGTCCCTGCTAACACGAAACGTTGTGGCAACGTTGTGCGTTAGCTGGGGTGCCACACCAGACCGGAACTATATTTTACAAAACGAACACATTGTCTTGATAATACAGCTGTAATTGAGTGCCTGACACGCCAGTCAAGCGCAATCTTGAGAAGGTGTGCATTTCAGTAAGGATTTCAATTGACATGCAGTATGAAACTGAAAGGAGGTTGCATCACTATGATGCATAACATTGCATGTATTGTATTTTCAAGTGTGTGCATTCATCCTGTTGTCATTTTGTTTTGAAAGCAGAAGAATCATTCAACAGGTTGCTGAGACAAATGTAAACCAGTAAAACATATGAAGAGAAATAAACCTTGAATATAAGTTCAGTTGTTTAAACATTTGACAAACTATGGTGAGGGGGTAAGAAAACACACAAATCCAGCAGCTCCTGTATTTCAATACACCAGAACCCAATATTATTGGCGAGTCGGGTAGTCCATCATCACAGTTCGAGGGCAGGCATCATTTCAGTAATTTCATCCCGTTGCATTCACATCCGTGCCTTGAATGAGATTGAATGTGATCTTTGCTCTCAAGTATGTTCCCAAGTTTTACACTTTCGTGCTTTGCATGAATGGGAATGGAACCGTGTGTGTTGAATGAGGCTCCTTGTGAGCACTGAACTTTGTCCGGTGGAGTTCCTTTTTGTGTTGCTGTAATTGTGTCATTTCTCGATGAGAAAGATTAGGCAACATTTAGTCACTTCTAGCCATGATGCTCAATTTATTTACGAATGTACCCTAGTTACTAGGGACCGTTTACGTTGGAGAACAAGATCTATTGTATGCCTGTGTATTTGGGGAAGTCAAATCTGAAATAATGATGAAATTGCGTGTATCCAAAGTTAAAACTCGTGATTTGTCGCCCTCTGGTGTGTAAAAGATGCAAAAGCTTACAGCACCTGGTATTCCCAGGTGGTCTCCCATCCAAGTACTGACCAGGCCCGAGCCTGCTTAGCTTCCGAGATCGGACGAGATCGGGCGTATTCAGACTAGTATGGCCGTAAGCCAGGGAGGCTGTCCCTGACCCTCTACTTAAAGGGAAGGCAATATCCGTTTCTTCCACTCATACTTGCAGTTGAACTGTCTCTCTACTCTAAAGTCCGGGACACACCAGCACGCTGCAGACAGTCCCTGCTAACACGAAACGTTGTGGCAACGTTGTGCGTTAGCTGGGGTGCCACACCAGACCGGAACTATATTTTACAAAACGAACACATTGTCTTGATAATACAGCTGTAATTGAGTGCCTGACACGCCAGTCAAGCGCAATCTTGAGAAGGTGTGCATTTCAGTAAGGATTTCAATTGACATGCAGTATGAAACTGAAAGGAGGTTGCATCACTATGATGCATAACATTGCATGTATTGTATTTTCAAGTGTGTGCATTCATCCTGTTGTCATTTTGTTTTGAAAGCAGAAGAATCATTCAACAGGTTGCTGAGACAAATGTAAACCAGTAAAACATATGAAGAGAAATAAACCTTGAATATAAGTTCAGTTGTTTAAACATTTGACAAACTATGGTGAGGGGGTAAGAAAACACACAAATCCAGCAGCTCCTGTATTTCAATACACCAGAACCCAATATTATTGGCGAGTCGGGTAGTCCATCATCACAGTTCGAGGGCAGGCATCATTTCAGTAATTTCATCCCGTTGCATTCACATCCGTGCCTTGAATGAGATTGAATGTGATCTTTGCTCTCAAGTATGTTCCCAGGTTTTACACTTTCGTGCTTTGCATGAATGGGAATGGAACCGTGTGTGTTGAATGAGGCTCCTTGTGAGCACTGAACTTTGTCCGGTGGAGTTCCTTTTTGTGTTGCTGTAATTGTGTCATTTCTCGATGAGAAAGATTAGGCAACATTTAGTCACTTCTAGCCATGATGCTCAATTTATTTACGAATGTACCCTAGTTACTAGGGACCGTTTACGTTGGAGAACAAGATCTATTGTATGCCTGTGTATTTGGGGAAGTCAAATCTGAAATAATGATGAAATTGCGTGTATCCAAAGTTAAAACTCGTGATTTGTCGCCCTCTGGTGTGTAAAAGATGCCAAAGCCTACAGCACCTGGTATTCCCAGGCGGTCTCCCATCCAAGTACTGACCAGGCCCGAGCCTGCTTAGCTTCCGAGATCGGACGAGATCGGGCGTATTCAGGATAGTATGGCCGTAAGCCAGGAAGGCTGTCCCTGACGCTCTACTTAAAGGGAAGGCAATATCCGTTTCTGCTGTTCATACTTACAGTTGAACTGTCTCTCTACTCTAAAGCCCGGGACACACCAGCGCGCCGCAGACAGTCTCTGCTAACACGCCACGTTGTGGCAACATTGTGGCAACGTTGTGCGTTAGCTGGGGTGCCACACCAGACCGGAACTATATATTACAAAACGAACACATTCTCTTGATAAAACAGCTGTAATTGAGTGCCTGACACGCCAGTCAAGCGCAATCTTAAGTAGGTGTGCATTTCAGTAAGGATTTCAATTGACATGCAGTATGAAACTGAAAGGAGGTTGCATCACTATGATGCATAACATTGCATGTATTGTATTTTCAAGTGTGTGCATTCATCCTGTTGTCATTTTGTTTTGAAAGCAGAAGAATCATTCAACAGGTTGCTGAGACAAATGTAAACCAGTAAAACATATGAAGAGAAACAAACCTTGAATATAAGTTCAGTTGTTTAAACATTTGACAAACTATGGTGAGGGGGTAAGAAAACACACAAATCCAGCAGCTCCTGTATTTCAATACACCAGAACCCAATATTATTGGCGAGTCGGGTAGTCCATCATCACAGTTCGAGGGCAGGCATCATTTCAGTAATTTCATCCCGTTGCATTCACATCCGTGCCTTGAATGAGATTGAATGTGATCTTTGCTCTCAAGTATGTTCCCAAGTTTTACACTTTCGTGCTTTACATGAATGGGAATGGAACCGTGTGTGTTGAATGAGGCTCCTTGTGAGCACTGAACTTTGTCCGGTGGAGTTCCTTTTTGTGTTGCTGTAATTGTGTCATTTCTCGATGAGAAAGATTAGGCAACATTTAGTCACTTCTAGCCATGATGCTCAATTTATTTACGAATGTACCCTAGTTACTAGGGACCGTTTACGTTGGAGAACAAGATCTATTGTATGCCTGTGTATTTGGGGAAGTCAAATCTGAAATAATGATGAAATTGCGTGTATCCAAAGTTAAAACTCGTGATTTGTCGCCCTCTGGTGTGTAAAAGATGCAAAAGCTTACAGCACCTGGTATTCCCAGGCGGTCTCCCATCCAAGTACTGACCAGGCCCGAGCCTGCTTGGCTTCCGAGATCGGACGAGATCGGGCGTATTCAGGCTAGTATGGCCGTAAGCCAGGAAGGCTGTCCCTGACGCTCTACTTAAAGGGAAGGCAATATCCGTTTCTGCCGCTCATACTTGCAGTTGAACTGTCTCTCTACTCTAAAGTCCGGGACACACCAGCACGCCGCAGACAGTCCCTGCTAACACGAAACGTTGTGGCAACGTTGTGCGTTAGCTGGGGTGCCACACCAGACCGGAACTATATATTACAAAACGAACACATTGTCTTGATAAAACAGCTGTAATTGAGTGCCTGACACGCCAGTCAAGCGCAATCTTGAGAAGGTGTGCATTTCAGTAAGGATTTCAATTGACATGCAGTATGAAACTGAAAGGAGGTTGCATCACTATGATGCATAACATTGCATGTATTGTATTTTCAAGTGTGTGCATTCATCCTGTTGTCATTTTGTTTTGAAAGCAGAAGAATCATTCAACAGGTTGCTGAGACAAATGTAAACCAGTAAAACATATGAAGAGAAACAAACCTTGAATATAAGTTCAGTTGTTTAAACATTTGACAAACTATGGTGAGGGGGTAAGAAAACACACAAATCCAGCAGCTCCTGTATTTCAATACACCAGAACCCAATATTATTGGCGAGTCGGGTAGTCCATCATCACAGTTCGAGGGCAGGCATCATTTCAGTAATTTCATCCCGTTGCATTCACATCCGTGCCTTGAATGAGATTGAATGTGATCTTTGCTCTCAAGTATGTTCCCAAGTTTTACACTTTCGTGCTTTACATGAATGGGAATGGAACCGTGTGTGTTGAATGAGGCTCCTTGTGAGCACTGAACTTTGTCCGGTGGAGTTCCTTTTTGTGTTGCTGTAATTGTGTCATTTCTCGATGAGAAAGATTAGGCAACATTTAGTCACTTCTAGCCATGATGCTCAATTTATTTACGAATGTACCCTAGTTACTAGGGACCGTTTACGTTGGAGAACAAGATCTATTGTATGCCTGTGTATTTGGGGAAGTCAAATCTGAAATAATGATGAAATTGCGTGTATCCAAAGTTAAAACTCGTGATTTGTCGCCCTCTGGTGTGTAAAAGATGCAAAAGCTTACAGCACCTGGTATTCCCAGGCGGTCTCCCATCCAAGTACTGACCAGGCCCGAGCCTGCTTGGCTTCCGAGATCGGACGAGATCGGGCGTATTCAGGCTAGTATGGCCGTAAGCCAGGAAGGCTGTCCCTGACGCTCTACTTAAAGGGAAGGCAATATCCGTTTCTGCCGCTCATACTTGCAGTTGAACTGTCTCTCTACTCTAAAGTCCGGGACACACCAGCACGCCGCAGACAGTCCCTGCTAACACGAAACGTTGTGGCAACGTTGTGCGTTAGCTGGGGTGCCACACCAGACCGGAACTATATATTACAAAACGAACACATTGTCTTGATAAAACAGCTGTAATTGAGTGCCTGACACGCCAGTCAAGCGCAATCTTGAGAAGGTGTGCATTTCAGTAAGGATTTCAATTGACATGCAGTATGAAACTGAAAGGAGGTTGCATCACTATGATGCATAACATTGCATGTATTGTATTTTCAAGTGTGTGCATTCATCCTGTTGTCATTTTGTTTTGAAAGCAGAAGAATCATTCAACAGGTTGCTGAGACAAATGTAAACCAGTAAAACATATGAAGAGAAACAAACCTTGAATATAAGTTCAGTTGTTTAAACATTTGACAAACTATGGTGAGGGGGTAAGAAAACACACAAATCCAGCAGCTCCTGTATTTCAATACACCAGAACCCAATATTATTGGCGAGTCGGGTAGTCCATCATCACAGTTCGAGGGCAGGCATCATTTCAGTAATTTCATCCCGTTGCATTCACATCCGTGCCTTGAATGAGATTGAATGTGATCTTTGCTCTCAAGTATGTTCCCAAGTTTTACACTTTCGTGCTTTGCATGAATGGGAATGGAACCGTGTGTGTTGAATGAGGCTCCTTGTGAGCACTGAACTTTGTCCGGTGGAGTTCCTTTTTGTGTTGCTGTAATTGTGTCATTTCTCGATGAGAAAGATTAGGCAACATTTAGTCACTTCTAGCCATGATGCTCAATTTATTTACGAATGTACCCTAGTTACTAGGGACCGTTTACGTTGGAGAACAAGATCTATTGTATGCCTGTGTATTTGGGGAAGTCAAATCTGAAATAATGATGAAATTGCGTGTATCCAAAGTTAAAACTCGTGATTTGTCGCCCTCTGGTGTGTAAAAGATGCAAAAGCTTACAGCACCTGGTATTCCCAGGCAGTCTCCCATCCAAGTACTGATCAGGCCTGAGCCTGCTTAGCTTTCGAGATCGGACGAGATCGGGCGTATTCAGGCTAGTATGGCCGTAAGCCAGGGAGGCTGTCCCTGACGCTCTACTTAAAGGGAAGGCAATATCCGTTTCTGCCATTCATACTTACAGTTGAACTGTCTCTCTACTCTAAAGCCCGGGACACACCAGCGCGCCGCAGACAGTCCCTGCTAACACGCCACGTTGTGGCAACATTGTGGCAACGTTGTGCGTTAGCTGGGGTGCCACACCAGACCGGAACTATATATTACAAAACGAAAACATTGTCTTGATAAAACAGCTGTAATTGAGTGCCTGACACGCCAGTCAAGCGCAATCTTGAGAAGGTGTGCATTTCAGTAAGGATTTCAATTGACATGCAGTATGAAACTGAAAGGAGGTTGCATCACTATGATGCATAACATTGCATGTATTGTATTTTCAAGTGTGTGCATTCATCCTGTTGTCATTTTGTTTTGAAAGCAGAAGAATCATTCAACAGGTTGCTGAGACAAATGTAAACCAGTAAAACATATGAAGAGAAACAAACCTTTAATATAAGTTCAGTTGTTTAAACATTTGACAAACTATGGTGAGGGGGTAAGAAAACACACAAATCCAGCAGCTCCTGTATTTCAATACACCAGAACCCAATATTATTGGCGAGTCGGGTAGTCCATCTTCACAGTTCGAGGGCAGGCATCATTTCAGTAATTTCATCCCGTTGCATTCACATCCGTGCCTTGAATGAGATTGAATGTGATCGTTGCTCTCAAGTATGTTCCCAAGTTTTACACTTTCGTGCTTTGCATGAATGGGAATGGAACCGTGTGTGTTGAATGAGGCTCCTTGTGAGCACTGAACTTTGTCCGGTGGAGTTCCTTTTTGTGTTGCTGTAATTGTGTCATTTCTCGATGAGAAAGATTAGGCAACATTTAGTCACTTCTAGCCATGATGCTCAATTTATTTACGAATGTACCCTAGTTACTAGGGACCGTTTACGTTGGAGAACAAGATCTATTGTATGCCTGTGTATTTGGGGAAGTCAAATCTGAAATAATGATGAAATTGCTTGTATCCAAAGTTAAAACTCGTGATTTGTCGCCCTCTGGTGTGTAAAAGATGCCAAAGCCTACAGCACCTGGTATTCCCAGGCGGTCTCCCATCCAAGTACTGACCTGGCCCGAGCCTGCTTAGCTTCCGAGATCGGACGAGATCGGGCGTATTCAGGCTAGTATGGCCGTAAGCCAGGGAGGGTGTCCCTGACGCTCTACTTAAAGGGAAGGCAATATCCGTTTCTGCCGTTCATACTTACAGTTGAACTGTCTCTCTACTCTAAAGCCCGGGACACACCAGCGCGCCGCAGACAGTCCCTGCTAACACGCAACGTTGTGGCAACATTGTGGCAACGTTGTGCGTTAGCTGGGGTGCCACACCAGACCGGAACTATATATTACAAAACGAACACATTCTCTTGATAAAACAGCTGTAATTGAGTGCCTGACACGCCAGTCAAGCGCAATCTTGAGAAGGTGTGCATTTCAGTAAGGATTTCAATTGACATGCAGTATGAAACTGAAAGGAGGTTGCATCACTATGATGCATAACATTGCATGTATTGTATTTTCAAGTGTGTGCATTCATCCTGTTGTCATTTTGTTTTGAAAGCAGAAGAATCATTCAACAGGTTGCTGAGACAAATGTAAACCAGTAAAACATATGAAGAGAAACAAACCTTGAATATAAGTTCAGTTGTTTAAACATTTGACAAACTATGGTGAGGGGGTAAGAAAACACACAAATCCAGCAGCTCCTGTATTTCAATACACCAGAACCCAATATTATTGGCGAGTCGGGTAGTCCATCTTCACAGTTCGAGGGCAGGCATCATTTCAGTAATTTCATCCCGTTGCATTCACATCCGTGCCTTGAATGAGATTGAATGTGATCTTTGCTCTCAAGTATGTTCCCAAGTTTTACACTTTCGTGCTTTGCATGAATGGGAATGGAACCGTGTGTGTTGAATGAGGCTCCTTGTGAGCACTGAACTTTGTCCGGTGGAGTTCCTTTTTGTGTTGCTGTAATTGTGTCATTTCTCGATGAGAAAGATTAGGCAACATTTAGTCACTTCTAGCCATGATGCTCAATTTATTTACGAATGTACCCTAGTTACTAGGGACCGTTTACGTTGGAGAACAAGATCTATTGTATGCCTGTGTATTTGGGGAAGTCAAATCTGAAATAATGATGAAATTGCGTGTATCCAAAGTTAAAACTCGTGATTTGTCGCCCTCTGGTGTGTAAAAGATGCCAAAGCCTACAGCACCTGGTATTCCCAGGCGGTCTCCCATGCAAGTACTGACCAGGCCCGAGCCTGCTTAGCTTCCGAGATCGGACGAGATCGGGCGTATTCAGGCTAGTATGGCCGTAAGCCAGGAAGGCTGTCCCTGACGCTCTACTTAAAGGGAAGGCAATATCCGTTTCTGCCGTTCATACTTACAGTTGAACTGTCTCTCTACTCTAAAGCCCGGGACACACCAGCGCACCGCAGACAGTCCCTGCTAACACGCCACGTTGTGGCAACATTGTGGCAACGTTGTGCGTTAGCTGGGGTGCCACACCAGACCGGAACTATATATTACAAAACGAACACATTCTCTTGATAAAACAGCTGTAATTGAGTGCCTGACACGCCAGTCAAGCGCAATCTTGAGAAGGTGTGCATTTCAGTAAGGATTTCAATTGACATGCAGTATGAAACTGAAAGGAGGTTGCATCACTATGATGCATAACATTGCATGTATTGTATTTTCAAGTGTGTGCATTCATCCTGTTGTCATTTTGTTTTGAAAGCAGAAGAATCATTCAACAGGTTGCTGAGACAAATGTAAACCAGTAAAACATATGAAGAGAAACAAACCTTGAATATAAGTTCAGTTGTTTAAACATTTGACAAACTATGGTGAGGGGGTAAGAAAACACACAAATCCAGCAGCTCCTGTATTTCAATACACCAGAACCCAATATTATTGGCGAGTCGGGTAGTCCATCATCACAGTTCGAGGGCAGGCATCATTTCAGTAATTTCATCCCGTTGCATTCACATCCGTGCCTTGAATGAGATTGAATGTGATCTTTGCTCTCAAGTATGTTCCCAAGTTTTACACTTTCGTGCTTTGCATGAATGGGAATGGAACCGTGTGTGTTGAATGAGGCTCCTTGTGAGCACTGAACTTTGTCCGGTGGAGTTCCTTTTTGTGTTGCTGTAATTGTGTCATTTCTCGATGAGAAAGATTAGGCAACATTTAGTCACTTCTAGCCATGATGCTCAATTTATTTACGAATGTACCCTAGTTACTAGGGACCGTTTACGTTGGAGAACAAGATCTATTGTATGCCTGTGTATTTGGGGAAGTCAAATCTGAAATAATGATGAAATTGCGTGTATCCAAAGTTAAAACTCGTGATTTGTCGCCCTCTGGTGTGTAAAAGATGCCAAAGCCTACAGCACCTGGTATTCCCAGGCGGTCTCCCATGCAAGTACTGACCAGGCCCGAGCCTGCTTAGCTTCCGAGATCGGACGAGATCGGGCGTATTCAGGCTAGTATGGCCGTAAGCCAGGAAGGCTGTCCCTGACGCTCTACTTAAAGGGAAGGCAATATCCGTTTCTGCCGTTCATACTTACAGTTGAACTGTCTCTCTACTCTAAAGCCCGGGACACACCAGCGCACCGCAGACAGTCCCTGCTAACACGCCACGTTGTGGCAACATTGTGGCAACGTTGTGCGTTAGCTGGGGTGCCACACCAGACCGGAACTATATATTACAAAACGAACACATTCTCTTGATAAAACAGCTGTAATTGAGTGCCTGACACGCCAGTCAAGCGCAATCTTGAGAAGGTGTGCATTTCAGTAAGGATTTCAATTGACATGCAGTATGAAACTGAAAGGAGGTTGCATCACTATGATGCATAACATTGCATGTATTGTATTTTCAAGTGTGTGCATTCATCCTGTTGTCATTTTGTTTTGAAAGCAGAAGAATCATTCAACAGGTTGCTGAGACAAATGTAAACCAGTAAAACATATGAAGAGAAACAAACCTTGAATATAAGTTCAGTTGTTTAAACATTTGACAAACTATGGTGAGGGGGTAAGAAAACACACAAATCCAGCAGCTCCTGTATTTCAATACACCAGAACCCAATATTATTGGCGAGTCGGGAAGTCCATCTTCACAGTTCGAGGGCAGGCATCATTTCAGTAATTTCATCCCGTTGCATTCACATCCGTGCCTTGAATGAGATTGAATGTGATCTTTGCTCTCAAGTATGTTCCCAAGTTTTACACTTTCGTGCTTTGCATGAATGGGAATGGAACCGTGTGTGTTGAATGAGGCTCCTTGTGAGCACTGAACTTTGTCCGGTGGAGTTCCTTTTTGTGTTGCTGTAATTGTGTCATTTCTCGATGAGAAAGATTAGGCAACATTTAGTCACTTCTAGCCATGATGCTCAATTTATTTACGAATGTACCCTAGTTACTAGGGACCGTTTACGTTGGAGAACAAGATCTATTGTATGCCTGTGTATTTGGGGAAGTCAAATCTGAAATAATGATGAAATTGCGTGTATCCAAAGTTAAAACTCGTGATTTGTCGCCCTCTGGTGTGTAAAAGATGCAAAAGCTTACAGCACCTGGTATTCCCAGGCAGTCTCCCATCCAAGTACTGACCAGGCCCGAGCCTGCTTAGCTTCCGAGATCGGACGAGATCGGGCGTATTCAGGCTAGTATGGCCGTAAGCCAGGGAGGCTGTCCCTGACGCTCTACTTAAAGGGAAGGCAATATCCGTTTCTGCCGCTCATACTTGCAGTTGAACTGTCTCTCTACTCTAAAGTCCGGGACACACCAGCGCGCCGCAGACAGTCCCTGCTAACACGAAACGTTGTGGCAACGTTGTGCGTTAGCTGGGGTGCCACACCAGACCGGAACTATATTTTACAAAACGAACACATTGTCTTGATAATACAGCTGTAATTGAGTGCCTGACACGCCAGTCAAGCGCAATCTTGAGAAGGTGTGCATTTCAATAAGGATTTCAATTGACATGCAGTATGAAACTGAAAGGAGGTTGCATCACTATGATGCATAACATTGCATGTATTGTATTTTCAAGTGTGTGCATTCATCCTGTTGTCATTTTGTTTTGAAAGCAGAAGAATCATTCAACAGGTTGCTGAGACAAATGTAAACCAGTAAAACATATGAAGAGAAACAAACCTTGAATATTAGTTCAGTTGTTTAAACATTTGACAAACTATGGTGAGGGGGTAAGAAAACACACAAATCCAGCAGCTCCTGTATTTCAATACACCAGAACCCAATATTATTGGCGAGTCGGGTAGTCCATCATCACAGTTCGAGGGCAGGCATCATTTCAGTAATTTCATCCCGTTGCATTCACATCCGTGCCTTGAATGAGATTGAATGTGATCTTTGTTCTCAAGTATGTTCCCAAGTTTTACACTTTCGTGCTTTGCATGAATGGGAATGGAACCGTGTGTGTTGAATGAGGCTCCTTGTGAGCACTGAACTTTGTCCGGTGGAGTTCCTTTTTGTGTTGCTGTAATTGTGTCATTTCTCGATGAGAAAGATTAGGCAACATTTAGTCACTTCTAGCCATGATGCTCAATTTATTTACGAATGTACCCTAGTTACTAGGGACCGTTTACGTTGGAGAACAAGATCTATTGTATGCCTGTGTATTTGGGGAAGTCAAATCTGAAATAATGATGAAATTGCGTGTATCCAAAGTTAAAACTCGTGATTTGTCGCCCTCTGGTGTGTAAAAGATGCAAAAGCTTACAGCACCTGGTATTCCCAGGCGGTCTCCCATCCAAGTACTGACCAGGCCCGAGCCTGCTTAGCTTCCGAGATCGGACGAGATCGGGCGTATTCAGGCTAGTATGGCCGTAAGCCAGGGAGGCTGTCCCTGACGCTCTACTTAAAGGGAAGGCAATATCCGTTTCTGCCGCTCATACTTGCAAATGAACTGTCTCTCTACTCTAAAGTCCGGGACACACCAGCGCGCCGCAGACAGTCCCTGCTAACATGAAACGTTGTGGCAACGTTGTGCGTCAGCTGGGGTGCCAAACCAGACCGGAACTATATTTTACAAAACGAACACATTGTCTTGATAAAACAGCTGTAATTGAGTGCCTGACACGGCAGTCAAGCGCAATCTTGAGAAGGTGTGCATTTCAGTAAGGATTTCAATTGACATGCAGTATGAAACTGAAATGAGGTTGCATCACTATGATGCATAACATTGCATGTATTGTATTTTCAAGTGTGTACATTCATCCTGTTGTCATTTTGTTTTGAAAGCACAAGAATCATTCAACAGGTTGCTGAGACAAATGTAAACAAGTAAAACATATGAAGAGAAACAAACCTTGAATATAAGTTCAGTTGTTTAAACATTTGACAAACTATGGTGAGGGGGTAAGAAAACACACAAATCCAGCAGCTCCTGTATTTCAATACACCAGAACCCAATATTATTGGCGAGTCGGGTAGTCCATCATCACAGTTCGAGGGCAGGCATCATTTCAGTAATTTCATCCCGTTGCATTCACATCCGTGCCTTGAATGAGATTGAATGTGATCTTTGCTCTCAAGTATTTTCCCAAGTTTTACACTTTCGTGCTTTGCATGAATGGGAATGGAGCCGTGTGTGTTGAATGAGGCTCCTTGTGAGCACTGAACTTTGTCCGGTGGAGTTCCTTTTTGTGTTGGTGTAATTGTGTCATTTCTCGATGAGAAAGATTAGGCAACATTTAGTCACTTCTAGCCATGATGCTCAATTTATTTACGAATGTACACTAGTTACTAGGGACCGTTTACGTTGGAGAACAAGATCTATTGTATGCCTGTGTATTTGGGGAAGTCAAATCTGAAATAATGATGAAATTGCGTGTATCCAAAGTTAAAACTCGTGATTTGTCGCCCTCTGGTGTGTAAAAGATGCCAAAGCCTACAGCACCTGGTATTCCCAGGCGGTCTCCCATGCAAGTACTGACCAGGCCCGAGCCTGCTTAGCTTCCGAGATCGGACGAGATCGGGCGTATTCAGGCTAGTATGGCCGTAAGCCAGGAAGGCTGTCCCTGACGCTCTACTTAAAGGGAAGGCAATATCCGTTTCTGCCGTTCATACTTACAGTTGAACTGTCTCTCTACTCTAAAGCCCGGGACACACCAGCGCACCGCAGACAGTCCCTGCTAACACGCCACGTTGTGGCAACATTGTGGCAACGTTGTGCGTTAGCTGGGGTGCCACACCAGACCGGAACTATATATTACAAAACGAACACATTCTCTTGATAAAACAGCTGTAATTGAGTGCCTGACACGCCAGTCAAGCGCAATCTTGAGAAGGTGTGCATTTCAGTAAGGATTTCAATTGACATGCAGTATGAAACTGAAAGGAGGTTGCATCACTATGATGCATAACATTGCATGTATTGTATTTTCAAGTGTGTGCATTCATCCTGTTGTCATTTTGTTTTGAAAGCAGAAGAATCATTCAACAGGTTGCTGAGACAAATGTAAACCAGTAAAACATATGAAGAGAAACAAACCTTGAATATAAGTTCAGTTGTTTAAACATTTGACAAACTATGGTGAGGGGGTAAGAAAACACACAAATCCAGCAGCTCCTGTATTTCAATACACCAGAACCCAATATTATTGGCGAGTCGGGTAGTCCATCATCACAGTTCGAGGGCAGGCATCATTTCAGTAATTTCATCCCGTTGCATTCACATCCGTGCCTTGAATGAGATTGAATGTGATCTTTGCTCTCAAGTATGTTCCCAAGTTTTACACTTTCGTGCTTTGCATGAATGGGAATGGAACCGTGTGTGTTGAATGAGGCTCCTTGTGAGCACTGAACTTTGTCCGGTGGAGTTCCTTTTTGTGTTGCTGTAATTGTGTCATTTCTCGATGAGAAAGATTAGGCAACATTTAGTCACTTCTAGCCATGATGCTCAATTTATTTACGAATGTACCCTAGTTACTAGGGACCGTTTACGTTGGAGAACAAGATCTATTGTATGCCTGTGTATTTGGGGAAGTCAAATCTGAAATAATGATGAAATTGCGTGTATCCAAAGTTAAAACTCGTGATTTGTCGCCCTCTGGTGTGTAAAAGATGCAAAAGCTTACAGCACCTGTTATTCCCAGGCGGTCTCCCATCCAAGTACTGACCAGGCCCGAGCCTGCTTGGCTTCCGAGATCGGACGAGATCGGGCGTATTCAGGCTAGTATGGCCGTAAGCCAGGGAGGCTCTCCCTGACGCTCTACTTAAAGGGAAAGCAATATCCGTTTCTGCCGCTCATACTTGCAGTTGAACTGTCTCTCTACTCTAAAGTCCGGGACACACCAGCGCGCCGCAGACAGTCCCTGCTAACACGAAACGTTGTGGCAACGTTGTGCGTTAGCTGGGGTGCCACACCAGACCGGAACTATATATTACAAAACGAACACATTGTCTTGATAAAACAGCTGTAATTGAGTGCCTGACACGCCAGTCAAGCGCAATCTTGAGAAGGTGTGCATTTCAGTAAGGATTTCAATTGACATGCAGTATGAAACTGAAAGGAGGTTGCATCACTATGATGCATAACATTGCATGTATTGTATTTTCAAGTGTGTGCATTCATCCTGTTGTCATTTTGTTTTGAAAGCAGAAGAATCATTCAACAGGTTGCTGAGACAAATGTAAACCAGTAAAACATATGAAGAGAAACAAACCTTGAATATAAGTTCAGTTGTTTAAACATTTGACAAACTATGGTGAGGGGGTAAGAAAACACACAAATCCAGCAGCTCCTGTATTTCAATACACCAGAACCCAATATTATTGGCGAGTCGGGAAGTCCATCTTCACAGTTCGAGGGCAGGCATCATTTCAGTAATTTCATCCCGTTGCATTCACATCCGTGCCTTGAATGAGATTGAATGTGATCTTTGCTCTCAAGTATGTTCCCAAGTTTTACACTTTCGTGCTTTGCATGAATGGGAATGGAACCGTGTGTGTTGAATGAGGCTCCTTGTGAGCACTGAACTTTGTCCGGTGGAGTTCCTTTTTGTGTTGCTGTAATTGTGTCATTTCTCGATGAGAAAGATTAGGCAACATTTAGTCACTTCTAGCCATGATGCTCAATTTATTTACGAATGTACCCTAGTTACTAGGGACCGTTTACGTTGGAGAACAAGATCTATTGTATGCCTGTGTATTTGGGGAAGTCAAATCTGAAATAATGATGAAATTGCGTGTATCCAAAGTTAAAACTCGTGATTTGTCGCCCTCTGGTGTGTAAAAGATGCAAAAGCTTACAGCACCTGGTATTCCCAGGCAGTCTCCCATCCAAGTACTGACCAGGCCCGAGCCTGCTTAGCTTCCGAGATCGGACGAGATCGGGCGTATTCAGGCTAGTATGGCCGTAAGCCAGGGAGGCTGTCCCTGACGCTCTACTTAAAGGGAAGGCAATATCCGTTTCTGCCGCTCATACTTGCAGTTGAACTGTCTCTCTACTCTAAAGTCCGGGACACACCAGCGCGCCGCAGACAGTCCCTGCTAACACGAAACGTTGTGGCAACGTTGTGCGTTAGCTGGGGTGCCACACCAGACCGGAACTATATTTTACAAAACGAACACATTGTCTTGATAATACAGCTGTAATTGAGTGCCTGACACGCCAGTCAAGCGCAATCTTGAGAAGGTGTGCATTTCAATAAGGATTTCAATTGACATGCAGTATGAAACTGAAAGGAGGTTGCATCACTATGATGCATAACATTGCATGTATTGTATTTTCAAGTGTGTGCATTCATCCTGTTGTCATTTTGTTTTGAAAGCAGAAGAATCATTCAACAGGTTGCTGAGACAAATGTAAACCAGTAAAACATATGAAGAGAAACAAACCTTGAATATTAGTTCAGTTGTTTAAACATTTGACAAACTATGGTGAGGGGGTAAGAAAACACACAAATCCAGCAGCTCCTGTATTTCAATACACCAGAACCCAATATTATTGGCGAGTCGGGTAGTCCATCATCACAGTTCGAGGGCAGGCATCATTTCAGTAATTTCATCCCGTTGCATTCACATCCGTGCCTTGAATGAGATTGAATGTGATCTTTGTTCTCAAGTATGTTCCCAAGTTTTACACTTTCGTGCTTTGCATGAATGGGAATGGAACCGTGTGTGTTGAATGAGGCTCCTTGTGAGCACTGAACTTTGTCCGGTGGAGTTCCTTTTTGTGTTGCTGTAATTGTGTCATTTCTCGATGAGAAAGATTAGGCAACATTTAGTCACTTCTAGCCATGATGCTCAATTTATTTACGAATGTACCCTAGTTACTAGGGACCGTTTACGTTGGAGAACAAGATCTATTGTATGCCTGTGTATTTGGGGAAGTCAAATCTGAAATAATGATGAAATTGCGTGTATCCAAAGTTAAAACTCGTGATTTGTCGCCCTCTGGTGTGTAAAAGATGCAAAAGCTTACAGCACCTGGTATTCCCAGGCGGTCTCCCATCCAAGTACTGACCAGGCCCGAGCCTGCTTAGCTTCCGAGATCGGACGAGATCGGGCGTATTCAGGCTAGTATGGCCGTAAGCCAGGGAGGCTGTCCCTGAAGCTCTACTTAAAGGGAAGGCAATATCCGTTTCTGCCGCTCATACTTGCAAATGAACTGTCTCTCTACTCTAAAGTCCGGGACACACCAGCGCGCCGCAGACAGTCCCTGCTAACATGAAACGTTGTGGCAACGTTGTGCGTCAGCTGGGGTGCCAAACCAGACCGGAACTATATTTTACAAAACGAACACATTGTCTTGATAAAACAGCTGTAATTGAGTGCCTGACACGGCAGTCAAGCGCAATCTTGAGAAGGTGTGCATTTCAGTAAGGATTTCAATTGACATGCAGTATGAAACTGAAATGAGGTTGCATCACTATGATGCATAACATTGCATGTATTGTATTTTCAAGTGTGTACATTCATCCTGTTGTCATTTTGTTTTGAAAGCAGAAGAATCATTCAACAGGTTGCTGAGACAAATGTAAACAAGTAAAACATATGAAGAGAAACAAACCTTGAATATAAGTTCAGTTGTTTAAACATTTGACAAACTATGGTGAGGGGGTAAGAAAACACACAAATCCAGCAGCTCCTGTATTTCAATACACCAGAACCCAATATTATTGGCGAGTCGGGTAGTCCATCATCACAGTTCGAGGGCAGGCATCATTTCAGTAATTTCATCCCGTTGCATTCACATCCGTGCCTTGAATGAGATTGAATGTGATCTTTGCTCTCAAGTATTTTCCCAAGTTTTACACTTTCGTGCTTTGCATGAATGGGAATGGAACCGTGTGTGTTGAATGAGGCTCCTTGTGAGCACTGAACTTTGTCCGGTGGAGTTCCTTTTTGTGTTGGTGTAATTGTGTCATTTCTCGATGAGAAAGATTAGGCAACATTTAGTCACTTCTAGCCATGATGCTCAATTTATTTACGAATGTACACTAGTTACTAGGGACCGTTTACGTTGGAGAACAAGATCTATTGTATGCCTGTGTATTTGGGGAAGTCAAATCTGAAATAATGATGAAATTGCGTGTATCCAAAGTTAAAACTCGTGATTTCTCGCCCTTTGGTGTGTAAAAGATGCAAAAGTTTACAGCACCTGGTATTCCCAGGGGGTCTCCCATCCAAGTACTGACCAGGCCCGAGCCTGCTTAGCTTCCGAGATCGGACGAGATCGGGCGTATTCAGGCTAGTATGGCCGTAAGCCAGGGAGGCTGTCCCTGACGCGCTACTTAAAGGGAAGGCAATATCCGTTTCTGCCGTTCATACTTACAGTTGAACTGTCTCTCTACTCTAAAGCCCGGGACACACCAGCGCGCCGCAGACAGTCCCTGCTAACACGCCACGTTGTGGCAACATTGTGGCAACGTTGTGCGTTAGCTGGGGTGCCACACCAGACCGGAACTATATATTACAAAACGAACACATTGTCTTGATAAAACAGCTGTAATTGAGTGCCTGACACGCCAGTCAAGCGCAATCTTGAGAAGGTGTGCATTTCAGTAAGGATTTCAATTGACATGCAGTATGAAACTGAAAGGAGGTTGCATCACTATGATGCATAACATTGCATGTATTGTATTTTCAAGTGTGTGCATTCATCCTGTTGTCATTTTGTTTTGAAAGCAGAAGAATCATTCAACAGGTTGCTGAGACAAATGTAAACCAGTAAAACATATGAAGAGAAACAAACCTTGAATATAAGTTCAGTTGTTTAAACATTTGACAAACTATGGTGAGGGGGTAAGAAAACACACAAATCCAGCAGCTCCTGTATTTCAGTACACCAGAACCCAATATTATTGGCGAGTCGGGTAGTCCATCATCACAGTTCGAGGGCAGGCATCATTTCAGTAATTTCATCCCGTTGCATTCACAACCGTGCCTTGAATGAGATTGAATGTGATCTTTGCTCTCAAGTATGTTCCCAAGTTTTACACTTTCGTGCTTTGCATGAATGGGAATGGAACCGTGTGTGTTGAATGAGGCTCCTTGTGAGCACTGAACTTTGTCCGGTGGAGTTCCTTTTTGTGTTGCTGTAATTGTGTCATTTCTCGATGAGAAAGATTAGGCAACATTTAGTCACTTCTAGCCATGATGCTCAATTTATTTACAAATGTACACTAGTTACTAGGGACCGTTTACGTTGGAGAACAAGATCTATTGTATGCCTGTGTATTTGGGGAAGTCAAATCTGAAATAATGATGAAATTGCGTGTATCCAAAGTTAAAACTTGTGATTTGTCGCCCTTTGGTGTGTAAAAGATGCAAAAGCTTACAGCACCTGGTATTCCCAG
>NW_027102983.1:445000-467500 GCF_036373705.1 Amia ocellicauda
TCATACTTGCAGTTGAACTGTCTCTCTACTCTAAAGTCCGGGACACACCAGCGCGCCGCAGACAGTCCCTGCTAACACGCCACGTTGTGGCAACGTTGTGCGTTAGCTGGGGTGCCACACCAGACCGGAACTATATTTTACAAAACGAACACATTGTCTTGATAAAACAGCTGTAATTGAGTGCCTGACACGCCAGTCAAGCGCAATCTTGAGAAGGTGTGCATTTCAGTAAGGATTTCAATTGACATGCAGTATGAAACTGAAAGGAGGTTGCATCACTATGATGCATAACATTGCATGTATTGTATTTTCAAGTGTGTGCATTCATCCTGTTGTCATTTTGTTTTGAAAGCAGAAGAATCATTCAACAGGTTGCTGAGACAAATGTAAACCAGTAAAACATATGAAGAGAAACAAACCTTGAATATAAGTTCAGTTGTTTAAACATTTGACAAACTATGGTGAGGGGGTAAGAAAACACACAAATCCAGCAGCTCCTGTATTTCAATACACCAGAACCCAATATTATTGGCGAGTCGGGTAGTCCATCATCACAGTTCGAGGGCAGGCATCATTTCAGTAATTTCATCCCGTTGCATTCACATCCGTGCCTTGAATGAGATTGAATGTGATCTTTGCTCTCAAGTATGTTCCCAAGTTTTACACTTTCGTGCTTTGCATGAATGGGAATGGAACCGTGTGTGTTGAATGAGGCTCCTTGTGAGCACTGAACTTTGTCCGGTGGAGTTCTTTTTGTGTTGCTGTAATTGTGTCATTTCTCGATGAGAAAGATTAGGCAACATTTAGTCACTTCTAGCCATGATGCTCAATTTATTTACGAATGTACCCTAGTTACTAGGGACCGTTTACATTGGAGAACAAGATCTATTGTATGCCTGTGTATTTGGGGAAGTAAAATCTGAAATAATGATGAAATTGTGTGTATCCAAAGTTAAAACTCGTGATTTGTCGCCCTCTGGTGTGTAAAAGGTGCAGAAGCTTACAGCACCTGGTATTCCCAGGCGGTCTCCCATCCAAGTACTGACCAGACCCGAGCCTGCTTGGCTTCCGAGATCGGACGAGATCGGGCGTATTCAGGCTAGTATAGCCGTAAGCCAGGGAGGCTGTCCCTGACGCTCTAGTTAAAGGGAAGGCAATATCCGTTTCTGCCGTTCATACTTACAGTTGAACTGTCTCTCTACTCTAAAGCCCGGGACACACCAGCGCGCCGCAGACAGTCCCTGCTAACACGCCACGTTGTGGCAACGTTGTGGCAGCGTTGTGCGTTAGCTGGGGTGCCACACCAGACCGGAACTATATTTTACAAAACGAACACATTGTCTTGATAAAACAGCTGTAATTGAGTGCCTGACACGCCAGTCAAGCGCAATCTTGAGAAGGTGTGCATTTCAGTAAGGATTTCAATTGACATGCAGTATGAAACTGAAAGGAGGTTGCATCACTATGATGCATAACATTGCATGTATTGTATTTTCAAGTGTGTGCATTCATCCTGTTGTCATTTTGTTTTGAAAGCAGAAGAATCATTCAACAGGTTGCTGAGACAAATGTAAACCAGTAAAACATATGAAGAGAAACAAACCTTGAATATAAGTTCAGTTGTTTAAACATTTGACAAACTATGGTGAGGGGGTAAGAAAACACACAAATCCAGCAGCTCCTGTATTTCAGTACACCAGAACCCAATATTATTGGCGAGTCGGGTAGTCCATCATCACAGTTCGAGGGCAGGCATCATTTCAGTAATTTCATCCCGTTGCATTCACATCCGTGCCTTGAATGAGATTGAATGTGATCTTTGCTCTCAAGTATTTTCCCAAGTTTTACACTTTCGTGCTTTGCATGAATGGGAATGGAACCGTGTGTGTTGAATGAGGCTCCTTGTGAGCACTGAACTTTGTCCGGTGGAGTTCCTTTTTGTGTTGCTGTAATTGTGTAATTTCTCGATGAGAAAGATTAGGCAACATTTAGTCACTTCTAGCCATGATGCTCAATTTATTTACGAATATACCCTAGTTACTAGGGACCGTTTACGTTGGAGAACAAGATCTATTGTATGCCTGTGTATTTGGGGAAGTAAAATCTGAAATAATGATGAAATTGCGTGTATCCAAAGTTAAAACTCGTGATTTGTCGCCCTCTGGTGTGTAAAAGATGCAAAAGCTTACAGCACCTGGTATTCCCAGGCGGTCTCCCATCCAAGTACTGACCAGGCACGAGCCTGCTTAGCTTCCGAGATCGGACGAGATCGGGCGTATTCAGGCTAGTATGGCCGTAAGCCAGGGAGGCTGTCCCTGACGCTCTACTTAAAGGGAAGGCAATATCCGTTTCTGCCGTTCATACTTACAGTTGAACTGTCTCTCTACTCTAAAGCCCGGGACACACCAGCGCGCCGCAGACAGTCCCTGCTAACACGCCACGTTGTGGCAACATTGTGCGTTAGCTGGGGTGCCACACCAGACCGGAACTATATATTACAAAACGAACACATTGTCTTGATAATACAGCTGTAATTGAGTGCCTGACACGCCAGTCAAGCGCAATCTTGAGAAGGTGTGCATTTCAGTAAGATTTCAATTGACATGCAGTATGAAACTGAAAGGAGGTTGCATCACTATGATGCATAACATTGCATGTATTGTATTTTCAAGTGTGTGCATTCATCCTGTTGTCATTTTGTTTTGAAAGCAGAAGAATCATTCAACAGGTTGCTGAGACAAATGTAAACCAGTAAAACATATGAAGAGAAACAAACCTTGAATATAAGTTCAGTTGTTTAAACATTTGACAAACTATGGTGAGGGGGTAAGAAAACACACAAATCCAGCAGCTCCTGTATTTCAATACACCAGAACCCAATATTATTGGCGAGTCGGGTAGTCCATCATCACAGTTCGAGGGCAGGCATCATTTCAGTAATTTCATCCCGTTGCATTCACATCCGTGCCTTGAATGAGATTGAATGTGATCTTTGCTCTCAAGTATGTTCCCAAGTTTTACACTTTCGTGCTTTGCATGAATGGGAATGGAACCGTGTGTGTTGAATGAGGCTCCTTGTGAGCACTGAACTTTGTCCGGTGGAGTTCCTTTTTGTGTTGCTGTAATTGTGTCATTTCTCGATGAGAAAGATTAGGCAACATTTAGTCACTTCTAGCCATGATGCTCAATTTATTTACGAATGTACCCTAGTTACTAGGGACCGTTTACGTTGGAGAACAAGATCTATTGTATGCCTGTGTATTTGGGGAAGTAAAATCTGAAATAATGATGAAATTGCGTGTATCCAAAGTTAAAACTCGTGATTTGTCGCCCTCTGGTGTGTAAAAGATGCAAAAGCTTACAGCACCTGGTATTCCCAGGCAGTCTCCCATCCAAGTACTGACCAGGCCCGAGCCTGCTTAGCTTCCGAGATCGGACGAGATCGGGCGTATTCAGGCTAGTATGGCCGTAAGCCAGGGAGGCTGTCCCTGACGCTCTACTTAAAGGGAAGGCAATATCCGTTTCTGCCGTTCATACTTACAGTTGAACTGTCTCTCTACTCTAAAGCCCGGGACACACCAGCGCGCCGCAGACAGTCCCTGCTAACACGCCACGTTGTGGCAACATTGTGGCAATGTTGTGCATTAGCTGGGGTGCCACACCAGACCGGAACTATATATTACAAAACGAACACATTGTCTTGATAAAACAGCTGTAATTGAGTGCCTGACACGCCATTCAAGCGCAATCTTGAGAAGGTGTGCATTTCAGTAAGGATTTCAATTGACATGCAGTATGAAACTGAAAGGAGGTTGCATCACTATGATGCATAACATTGCATGTATTGTATTTTCAAGTGTGTGCATTCATCCTGTTGTCATTTTGTTTTGAAAGCAGAAGAATCATTCAACAGGTTGCTGAGACAAATGTAAACCAGTAAAACATATGAAGAGAAACAAACCTTGAATATAAGTTCAGTTGTTTAAACATTTGACAAACTATGGTGAGGGGGTAAGAAAACACACAAATCCAGCAGCTCCTGTATTTCAATACACCAGAACCCAATATTATTGGCGAGTCGGGTAGTCCATCATCACAGTTCGAGGGCAGGCATCATTTCAGTAATTTCATCCCGTTGCATTCACATCCGTGCCTTGAATGAGATTGAATGTGATCTTTGCTCTCAAGTATGTTCCCAAGTTTTACACTTTCGTGCTTTGCATGAATGGGAATGGAACCGTGTGTGTTGAATGAGGCTCCTTGTGAGCACTGAACTTTGTCCGGTGGAGTTCCTTTTTGTGTTGCTGTAATTGTGTCATTTCTCGATGAGAAAGATTAGGCAATATTTAGTCACTTCTAGCCATGATGCTCAATTTATTTACGAATGTACCCTAGTTACTAGGGACCGTTTACGTTGGAGAACAAGATCTATTGTATGCCTGTGTATTTGGGGAAGTCAAATCTGAAATAATGATGAAATTGCGTGTATCCAAAGTTAAAACTCGTGATTTGTCGCCCTCTGGTGTGTAAAAGATGCAAAAGCTTACAGCACCTGGAATTCCCAGGCGGTCTCCCATCCAAGTACTGACCTGGCCCAAGCCTGCTTAGCTTCCGAGATCGGGCGTATTCAGGCTAGTATGGCCGTAAGCCAGGAATGCTGTCCCTGACACTCTACTTAAAGGGAAGGCAATATCCGTTTCTGCCGTTCATACTTACAGTTGAACTGTCTCTCTACTCTAAAGCCCGGGACACACCAGCGCGCCGCAGACAGTCCCTGCTAACACGCCACGTTGTGGCAACATTGTGGCAACGTTGTGCGTTAGCTGGGGTGCCACACCAGACCGGAACTATATATTACAAAACGAACACGTTGTCTTGATAAAACAGCTGTAATTGAGTGCCTGACACGCCAGTCAAGCGCAATCTTGAGAAGGTGTGCATTTCAGTAAGGATTTCAATTGACATGCAGTATGAAACTGAAAGGAGGTTGCATCACTATGATGCATAACATTGCATGTATTGTATTTTCAAGTGTGTGCATTCATCCTGTTGTCATTTTGTTTTGAAAGCAGAAGAATCATTCAACAGGTTGCTGAGACAAATGTAAACCAGTAAAACATATGAAGAGAAACAAACCTTGAATATAAGTTCAGTTGTTTAAACATTTGACAAACTATGGTGAGGGGGTAAGAAAACACACAAATCCAGCAGCTCCTGTATTTCAATACACCAGAACCCAATATTATTGGCGAGTCGGGTACTCCATCATCACAGTTCGAGGGCAGGCATCATTTCAGTAATTTCATCCCGTTGCATTCACATCCGTGCCTTGAATGAGATTGAATGTGATCTTTGCTCTCAAGTATGTTCCCAAGTTTTACACTTTCGTGCTTTGCATGAATGGGAATGGAACCGTGTGTGTTGAATGAGGCTCCTTGTGAGCACTGAACTTTGTCCGGTGGAGTTCTTTTTGTGTTGCTGTAATTGTGTCATTTCTCGATGAGAAAGATTAGGCAACATTTAGTCACTTCTAGCCATGATGCTCAATTTATTTACGAATGTACCCTAGTTACTAGGGACCGTTTACATTGGAGAACAAGATCTATTGTATGCCTGTGTATTTGGGGAAGTAAAATCTGAAATAATGATGAAATTGTGTGTATCCAAAGTTAAAACTCGTAATTTGTCGCCCTCTGGTGTGTAAAAGGTGCAGAAGCTTACAGCACCTGGTACTCCCAGGCGGTCTCCCATCCAAGTACTGACCAGACCCGAGCCTGCTTGGCTTCCGAGATCGGACGAGATCGGGCGTATTCAGGCTAGTATAGCCGTAAGCCAGGGAGGCTGTCCCTGACGCTCTAGTTAAAGGGAAGGCAATATCCGTTTCTGCCGTTCATACTTACAGTTGAACTGTCTCTCTACTCTAAAGCCCGGGACACACCAGCGCGCCGCAGACAGTCCCTGCTAACATGCCACGTTGTGGCAACGTTGTGGCAGCGTTGTGCGTTAGCTGGGGTGCCACACCAGACCGGAACTATATTTTACAAAACGAACACATTGTCTTGATAAAACAGCTGTAATTGAGTGCCTGACACGCCAGTCAAGCGCAATCTTGAGAAGGTGTGCATTTCAGTAAGGATTTCAATTGACATGCAGTATGAAACTGAAAGGAGGTTGCATCACTATGATGCATAACATTGCATGTATTGTATTTTCAAGTGTGTGCATTCATCCTGTTGTCATTTTGTTTTGAAAGCAGAAGAATCATTCAACAGGTTGCTGAGACAAATGTAAACCAGTAAAACATATGAAGAGAAACAAACCTTGAATATAAGTTCAGTTGTTTAAACATTTGACAAACTATGGTGAGGGGGTAAGAAAACACACAAATCCAGCAGCTCCTGTATTTCAATACACCAGAACCCAATATTATTGGCGAGTCGGGTAGTCCATCATCACAGTTCGAGGGCAGGCATCATTTCAGTAATTTCATCCCGTTGCATTCACATCCGTGCCTTGAATGAGATTGAATGTGATCTTTGCTCTCAAGTATGTTCCCAAGTTTTACACTTTCGTGCTTTGCATGAATGGGAATGGAACCGTGTGTGTTGAATGAGGCTCCTTGTGAGCACTGAACTTTGTCCGGTGGAGTTCCTTTTTGTGTTGCTGTAATTGTGTAATTTCTCGATGAGAAAGATTAGGCAACATTTAGTCACTTCTAGCCATGATGCTCAATTTATTTACGAATATACCCTAGTTACTAGGGACCGTTTACGTTGGAGAACAAGATCTATTGTATGCCTGTGTATTTGGGGAAGTAAAATCTGAAATAATGATGAAATTGCGTGTATCCAAAGTTAAAACTCGTGATTTGTCGCCCTCTGGTGTGTAAAAGATGCAAAAGCTTACAGCACCTGGTATTCCCAGGCGGTCTCCCATCCAAGTACTGACCAGGCACGAGCCTGCTTAGCTTCCGAGATCGGACGAGATCGGGCGTATTCAGGCTAGTATGGCCGTAAGCCAGGGAGGCTGTCCCTGACGCTCTACTTAAAGGGAAGGCAATATCCGTTTCTGCCGTTCATACTTACAGTTGAACTGTCTCTCTACTCTAAAGCCCGGGACACACCAGCGCGCCGCAGACAGTCCCTGCTAACACGCCACGTTGTGGCAACATTGTGGCAACGTTGTGCGTTAGCTGGGGTGCCACACCAGACCGGAACTATATATTACAAAACGAACACATTGTCTTGATAAAACAGCTGTAATTGAGTGCCTGACACGCCAGTCAAGCGCAATCTTGAGAAGGTGTGCATTTCAGTAAGGATTTCAATTGACATGCAGTATGAAACTGAAAGGAGGTTGCATCACTATGATGCATAACATTGCATGTATTGTATTTTCAAGTGTGTGCATTCATCCTGTTGTCATTTTGTTTTGAAAGCAGAAGAATCATTCAACAGGTTGCTGAGACAAATGTAAACCAGTAAAACATATGAAGAGAAACAAACCTTGAATATAAGTTCAGTTGTTTAAACATTTGACAAACTATGGTGAGGGGTTAAGAAAACACACAAATCCAGCAGCTCCTGTATTTCAATACACCAGAACCCAATATTATTGGCAAGTCGGGTAGTCCATCTTCACAGTTCGAGGGCAGTCATCATTTCAGTAATTTCATCCCGTTGCATTCACATCCGTGCCTTGAATGAGATTGAATGTGATCTTTGCTCTCAAGTATGTTCCCAAGTTTTACACTTTCGTGCTTTGCATGAATGGGAATGGAACCGTGTGTGTTGAATGAGGCTCCTTGTGAGCACTGAACTTTGTCCGGTGGAGTTCTTTTTTGTGTTGCTGTAATTGTCTCATTTCTCGATGAGAAAGATTAGGCAACATTTAGTCACTTCTAGCCATGATGCTCAATTTATTTACGAATGTACCCTAGTTACTAGGGACCGTTTACGTTGGAGAACAAGATCTATTGTATGCCTGTGTATTTGGGGAAGTCAAATCTGAAATAATGATGAAATTGCGTGTATCCAAAGTTAAAACTCGTGATTTGTCGCCCTCTGGTGTGTAAAAGATGCAAAAGCTTACAGCACCAGGTATTCCCAGGCGGTCTCCCATCCAAGTACTGACCAGGAACGAGCCTGCTTAGCTTCCGAGATCGGACGAGATCGGGCGTATTCAGGCTAGTATGGCCGTAAGCCAGGGAGGCTGTCCCTGACGCTCTACTTAAAGGGAAGGCAATATCCGTTTCTGCCGTTCATACTTACAGTTGAACTGTCTCTCTACTCTAAAGCCCGGGACACACCAGCGCGCCGCAGACAGTCCCTGCTAACACGCCACGTTGTGGCAACATTGTGGCAATGTTGTGCATTAGCTGGGGTGCCACACCAGACCGGAACTATATATTACATAACGAACACATTGTCTTGATAAAACAGCTGTAATTGAGTGCCTGACACGCCATTCAAGCGCAATCTTGAGAAGGTGTGCATTTCAGTAAGGATTTCAATTGACATGCAGTATGAAACTGAAAGGAGGTTGCATCACTATGATGCATAACATTGCATGTATTGTATTTTCAAGTGTGTGCATTCATCCTGTTGTCATTTTGTTTTGAAAGCAGAAGAATCATTCAACAGGTTGCTGAGACAAATGTAAACCAGTAAAACATATGAAGAGAAACAAACCTTGAATATAAGTTCAGTTGTTTAAACATTTGACAAACTATGGTGAGGGGGTAAGAAAACACACAAATCCAGCAGCTCCTGTATTTCAATACACCAGAACCCAATATTATTGGCGAGTCGGGTAGTCCATCATCACAGTTCGAGGGCAGGCATCATTTCAGTAATTTCATCCCGTTGCATTCACATCCGTGCCTTGAATGAGATTGAATGTGATCTTTGCTCTCAAGTATGTTCCCAAGTTTTACACTTTCGTGCTTTGCATGAATGGGAATGGAACCGTGTGTGTTGAATGAGGCTCCTTGTGAGCACTGAACTTTGTCCGGTGGAGTTCCTTTTTGTGTTGCTGTAATTGTGTCATTTCTCGATGAGAAAGATTAGGCAATATTTAGTCACTTCTAGCCATGATGCTCAATTTATTTACGAATGTACCCTAGTTACTAGGGACCGTTTACGTTGGAGAACAAGATCTATTGTATGCCTGTGTATTTGGGGAAGTCAAATCTGAAATAATGATGAAATTGCGTGTATCCAAAGTTAAAACTCGTGATTTGTCGCCCTCTGGTGTGTAAAAGATGCAAAAGCTTACAGCACCTGGAATTCCCAGGCGGTCTCCCATCCAAGTACTGACCTGGCCCAAGCCTGCTTAGCTTCCGAGATCGGGCGTATTCAGGCTAGTATGGCCGTAAGCCAGGAATGCTGTCCCTGACACTCTACTTAAAGGGAAGGCAATATCCGTTTCTGCCGTTCATACTTACAGTTGAACTGTCTCTCTACTCTAAAGCCCGGGACACACCAGCGCGCCGCAGACAGTCCCTGCAAACACGCCACGTTGTGGCAACATTGTGGCAACGTTGTGCGTTAGCTGGGGTGCCACACCAGACCGGAACTATATATTACAAAACGAACACGTTGTCTTGATAAAACAGCTGTAATTGAGTGCCTGACACGCCAGTCAAGCGCAATCTTGAGAAGGTGTGCATTTCAGTAAGGATTTCAATTGACATGCAGTATGAAACTGAAAGGAGGTTGCATCACTATGATGCATAACATTGCATGTATTGTATTTTCAAGTGTGTGCATTCATCCTGTTGTCATTTTGTTTTGAAAGCAGAAGAATCATTCAACAGGTTGCTGAGACAAATGTAAACCAGTAAAACATATGAAGAGAAACAAACCTTGAATATAAGTTCAGTTGTTTAAACATTTGACAAACTATGGTGAGGGGGTAAAAAAACACACAAATCCAGCAGCTCCTGTATTTCAATACACCAGAACCCAATATTATTGGCGAGTCGGGTAGTCCATCATCACAGTTCGAGGGCAGGCATCATTTCAGTAATTTCATCCCGTTGCATTCACATCCGTGCCTTGAATGAGATTGAATGTGATCTTTGCTCTCAAGTATGTTCCCAAGTTTTACACTTTCGTGCATTGCATGAATGGGAATGGAACCGTGTGTGTTGAATGAGGCTCCTTGTGAGCACTGAACTTTGTCCGGTGGAGTTCCTTTTTGTGTTGCTGTAATTGTGTCATTTCTCGATGAGAAAGATTAGGCAACATTTAGTCACTTCTAGCCATGATGCTCAATTTATTTACGAATGTACCCTAGTTACTAGGGACCGTTTACGTTGGAGAACAAGATCTATTGTATGCCTGTGTATTTGGGGAAGTAAAATCTGAAATAATGATGAAATTGCGTGTATCCAAAGTTAAAACTCGTGATTTGTCGCCCTCTGGTGTGTAAAAGATGCAAAAGCTTACAGCACCTGGTATTCCCAGGCGGTCTCCCATCCAAGTACTGACCTGGCCCAAGCCTGCTTAGCTTCCGAGATCGTGCGTATTCAGGCTAGTATGGCCGTAAGCCAGGAATGCTGTCCCTGACACTCTACTTAAAGGGAAGGCAATATCCGTTTCTGCCGTTCATACTTACAGTTGAACTGTCTCTCTACTCTAAAGCCCGGGACACACCAGCGCGCCGCAGACAGTCCCTGCTAACACGCCACGTTGTGGCAACATTGTGGCAACGTTGTGCGTTAGCTGGGGTGCCACACCAGACCGGAACTATATATTACAAAACGAACACGTTGTCTTGATAAAACAGCTGTAATTGAGTGCCTGACACGCCAGTCAAGCGCAATCTTGAGAAGGTGTGCATTTCAGTAAGGATTTCAATTGACATGCAGTATGAAACTGAAAGGAGGTTGCATCACTATGATGCATAACATTGCATGTATTGTATTTTCAAGTGTGTGCATTCATCCTGTTGTCATTTTGTTTTGAAAGCAGAAGAATCATTCAACAGGTTGCTGAGACAAATGTATACCAGTAAAACATATGAAGAGAAACAAACCTTGAATATAAGTTCAGTTGTTTAAACATTTGACAAACTATGGTGAGGGGGTAAAAAAACACACAAATCCAGCAGCTCCTGTATTTCAATACACCAGAACCCAATATTATTGGCGAGTCGGGTAGTCCATCATCACAGTTCGAGGGCAGGCATCATTTCAGTAATTTCATCCCGTTGCATTCACATCCGTGCCTTGAATGAGATTGAATGTGATCTTTGCTCTCAAGTATGTTCCCAAGTTTTACACTTTCGTGCATTGCATGAATGGGAATGGAACCGTGTGTGTTGAATGAGGCTCCTTGTGAGCACTGAACTTTGTCTGGTGGAGTTCCTTTTTGTGTTGCTGTAATTGTGTCATTTCTCGATGAGAAAGATTAGGCAACATTTAGTCACTTCTAGCCATGATGCTCAATTTATTTACGAATGTACCCTAGTTACTAGGGACCGTTTACGTTGGAGAACAAGATCTATTGTATGCCTGTGTATTTGGGGAAGTAAAATCTGAAATAATGATGAAATTGCGTGTATCCAAAGTTAAAACTCGTGATTTGTCGCCCTCTGGTGTGTAAAAGATGCAAAAGCTTACAGCACCCGGTATTCCCAGGCGGTCTCCCATCCAAGTACTGACCAGGCCCGAGCCTGCTTAGCTTCCGAGATCGGACGAGATCGGGCGTATTCAGGCTAGTATGGCCGTAAGCCAGGGAGGCTGTCCCTGACGCTCTACTTAAAGGGAAGGCAATATCAGTTTCTGCCGTTCATACTTACAGTTGAACTGTCACTCTACTCTAAAGCCCGGGACAAACCAGCGCGCCGCAGACAGTCCCTGCTAACACGAAACGTTGTGGCAACGTTGTGCGTTAGCTGGGGTGCCACACCAGACCGGAACTATGTATTACAAAACGAACACATTGTCTTGATAATACAGCTGTAATTGAGTGCCTGACACGCCAGTCAAGCGCAATCTTGAGAAGGTGTGCATTTCAGTAAGGATTTCAATTGACATGCAGTATGAAACTGAAAGGAGGTTGCATCACTATGATGCATAACATTGCATGTATTGTATTTTCAAGTGTGTGCATTCATCCTGTTGTCATTTTGTTTTGAAAGCAGAAGAATCATTCAACAGGTTGCTGAGACAAATGTAAACCAGTAAAACATATGAAGAGAAACAAACCTTGAATATAAGTTCAGTTGTTTAAACATTTGACAAACTATGGTGAGGGGGTAAGAAAACACACAAATCCAGCAGCTCCTGTATTTCAATACACCAGAACCCAATATTATTGGCGAGTCGGGTAGTCCATCATCACAGTTCGAGGGCAGGCATCATTTCAGTAATTTCATCCCGTTGCATTCACATCCGTGCCTTGAATGAGATTGAATGTGATCTTTGCTCTCAAGTATGTTCCCAAGTTTTACACTTTCGTGCTTTGCATGAATGGGAATGGAACCGTGTGTGTTGAATGAGGCTCCTTGTGAGCACTGAACTTTGTCCGGTGGAGTTCCTTTTTGTGTTGCTGTAATTGTGTCATTTCTCGATGAGAAAGATTAGGCAACATTTAGTCACTTCTAGCCATGATGCTCAATTTATTTACGAATGTACCCTAGTTACTAGGGACCGTTTACGTTGGAGAACAAGATCTATTGTATGCCTGTGTATTTGGGGAAGTCAAATCTGAAATAATGATGAAATTGCGTGTATCCAAAGTTAAAACTCGTGATTTGTCGCCCTCTGGTGTGTAAGAGATGCAAAAGCTTACAGCACCTGGTATTCCCAGGCGGTCTCCCATCCAAGTACTGACCAGGCCCGAGCCTGCTTGGCTTCCGAGATCGGACGAGATCGGACGAGATCGGGCGTATTCAGGCTAGTATGGCCGTAAGCCAGGGAGGCTGTCCCTGACGCTCTACTTAAAGGGAAGGCAATATCCGTTTCTGCCGTTCATACTTACAGTTGAACTGTCTCTCTACTCTAAAGCCCGGGACACACCAGCGCGCCGCAGACAGTCCCTGCTAACACGCCACGTTGTGGCAACATTGTGGCAACGTTGTGCGTTAGCTGGGGTGCCACACCAGACCGGAACTATGTATTACAAAACGAACACATTGTCTTGATAAAACAGCTGTAATTGAGTGCCTGACACGCCAGTCAAGCGCAATCTTGAGAAGGTGTGCATTTCAGTAAGGATTTCAATTGACATGCAGTATGAAACTGAAAGGAGGTTGCATCACTATGATGCATAACATTGCATTTATTGTATTTTCAAGTGTGTGCATTCATCCTGTTGTCATTTTTTTTTGAAAGCAGAAGAATCATTCAACAGGTTGCTGAGACAAATGTAAACCAGTAAAACATATGAAGAGAAACAAACCTTGAATATAAGTTCAGTTGTTTAAACATTTGACAAACTATGGTGAGGGGGTAAGAAAACACACAAATCCAGCAGCTCCTGTATTTCAATACACCAGAACCCAATATTATTGGCGAGTCGGGTAGTCCATCATCACAGTTCGAGGGCAGGCATCATTTCAGTAATTTCATCCCGTTGCATTCACATCCGTGCCTTGAATGAGATTGAATGTGATCTTTGCTCTCAAGTATGTTCCCAAGTTTTACACTTTCGTGCTTTGCATGAATGGGAATGGAACCGTGTGTGTTGAATGAGGCTCCTTGTGAGCACTGAACTTTGTCCGGTGGAGTTCCTTTTTGTGTTGCTGTAATTGTGTCATTTCTCGATGAGAAAGATTAGGCAACATTTAGTCACTTCTAGCCATGATGCTCAATTTATTTACGAATGTACCCTAGTTACTAGGGACCGTTTACGTTGGAGAACAATATCTATTGTATGCCTGTGTATTTGGGGAAGTCAAATCTGAAATAATGATGAAATTGCGTGTATCCAAAGTTAAAACTCGTGATTTGTCGCCCTCTGGTGTGTAAAAGATGCAAAAGCTTACAGCACCTGGTATTCCCAGGCGGTCTCCCATCCAAGTACTGACCAGGCCCGAGCCTGCTTAGCTTCCGAGATCGGACGAGATCGGGCGTATTCAGGCTAGTATGGCCGTAAGCCAGGGAGGCTGTCCCTGACGCTCTACTTAAAGGGAAGGCAATATCCGTTTCTGCCGTTCATACTTACAGTTGAACTGTCTCTCTACTCTAAAGCCCGGGACACACCAGCGCGCCGCAGACAGTCCCTGCTAACACGCCACGTTGTGGCAACATTGTGGCAACGTTGTGCGTTAGCTGGGGTGCCACACCAGACCGGAACTATGTATTACAAAACGAACACATTGTCTTGAAAAAACAGCTGTAATTGAGTGCCTGACACGCCAGTCAAGCGCAATCTTGAGAAGGTGTGCATTTCAGTAAGGATTTCAATTGACATGCAGTATGAAACTGAAAGGAGGTTGCATCACTATGATGCATAACATTGCATGTATTGTATTTTCAAGTGTGTGCATTCATCCTGTTGTCATTTTAATTTGAAAGCAGAAGAATCATTCAACAGGTTGCTGAGACAAATGTAAACCAGTAAAACATATGAAGAGAAACAAACCTTGAATATAAGTTCAGTTGTTTAAACATTTGACAAACTATGGTGAGGGGGTAAGAAAACACACACATCCAGCAGCTCCTGTATTTCAATACACCAGAACCCAATATTATTGGCGAGTCGGGTAGTCCATCATCACAGTTCGAGGGCAGGCATCATTTCAGTAATTTCATCCCGTTGCATTCACATCCGTGCCTTGAATGAGATTGAATGTGATCTTTGCTCTCAAGTAAGTTCCCAAGTTTTACACTTTCGTGCTTTGCATGAATGGGAATGGAACCGTGTGTGTTGAATGAGGCTCCTTGTGAGCACTGAACTTTGTCCGGTGGAGTTCCTTTTTGTGTTGCTGTAATTGTGTCATTTCTCGATGAGAAAGATTAGGCAACATTTAGTCACTTCTAGCCAAGATGCTCAATTTATTTACGAATGTACCCTAGTTACTAGGGACCGTTTACGTTGGAGAACAAGATCTATTGTATGCCTGTGTATTTGGGGAAGTCAAATCTGAAATAATGATGAAATTGCGTATATCCAAAGTTAAAACTCGTGATTTGTCGCCCTCTGGTGTGTAAAAGATGCAAAAGCTTACAGCACCTGGTATTCCCAGGCGGTCTCCCATCCAAGTACTGACCAAGCCCAAGCCTGCTTAGCTTCCAAGATCGGACAAGATTGGGCGTATTCAGGCTAGTATGGCCGTAAGCCAGGGAGGCTGTCCCTGACGCTCTACTTAAAGGGAAGGCAATATCCGTTTCTGCCGCTCATACTTACAGTTGAACTGTCTCTCTACTCTAAAGTCCGGGACACACCAGCGCGCCGCAGACAGTCCCTGCTAACACGAAACGTTGTGGCAACGTTGTGCGTTAGCTGGGGTGCCACACCAGACCTATGAATTACAAAACTAACACATTGTCTTGATAAAACAGCTGTAATTGAGTGCCTGACACGCCATTCAAGCGCAATCTTGAGAAGGTGTGCATTTCAGTAAGGATTTAAATTGACATGCAGTATGAAACTGAAAGGAGGTTGCATCACTATGATGCATAACATTGCATGTATTGTATTTTCAAGTGTGTGCATTCATCCTGTTGTCATTTTGTTTTGAAAGCAGAAGAATCATTCAACAGGTTGCTGAGACAAATGTAAACCAGTAAAACATATGAAGAGAAACAAACCTTGAATATAAGTTCAGTTGTTTAAACATTTGACAAACTATGGTGAGGGGGTAAGAAAACACACAAATCCAGCAGCTCCTGTATTTCAATACACCAGAACCCAATATTATTGGCGAGTCGGGTAGTCCATCATCACAGTTCGAGGGCAGGCATCATTTCAGTAATTTCATCCCGTTGCATTCACATCCGTGCCTTGAATGAGATTGAATGTGATCTTTGCTCTCAAGTATGTTCCCAAGTTTTACACTTTCGTGCTTTGCATGAATGGGAATGGAACCGTGTGTGTTGAATGAGGCTCCTTGTGAGCACTGAACTTTGTCCGGTGGAGTTCCTTTTTGTGTTGCTGTAATTGTGTCATTTCTCGATGAGAAAGATTAGGCAACATTTAGTCACTTCTAGCCATGATGCTCAATTTATTTACGAATGTACCCTAGTTACTAGGGACCGTTTACGTTGGAGAACAAGATCTATTGTATGCCTGTGTATTTGGGGAAGTCAAATCTGAAATAATGATGAAATTGCGTGTATCCAAAGTTAAAACTCGTGATTTGTCGCCCTCTGGTGTGTAAGAGATGCAAAAGCTTACAGCACCTGGTATTCCCAGGCGGTCTCCCATCCAAGTACTGACCAGGCCCGAGCCTGCTTAGCTTCCGAGATCGGACGAGATCGGGCGTATTCAGGCTAGTATGGCCGTAAGCCAGGGAGGCTGTCCCTGACGCTCTACTTAAAGGGAAGGCAATATCCGTTTCTGCCGTTCATACTTACAGTTGAACTGTCTCTCTACTCTAAAGCCCGGGACACACCAGCGCGCCGCAGACAGTCCCTGCTAACACGCCACGTTGTGGCAACATTGTGGCAACGTTGTGCGTTAGCTGGGGTGCCACACCAGACCGGAACTATGTATTACAAAACGAACACATTGTCTTGATAAAACAGCTGTAATTGAGTGCCTGACACGCCAGTCAAGCGCAATCTTGAGAAGGTGTGCATTTCAGTAAGGATTTCAATTGACATGCAGTATGAAACTGAAAGGAGGTTGCATCACTATGATGCATAACATTGCATGTATTGTATTTTCAAGTGTGTGCATTCATCCTGTTGTCATTTTAATTTGAAAGCAGAAGAATCATTCAACAGGTTGCTGAGACAAATGTAAACCAGTAAAACATATGAAGAGAAACAAACCTTGAATATAAGTTCAGTTGTTTAAACATTTGACAAACTATGGTGAGGGGGTAAGAAAACACACACATCCAGCAGCTCCTGTATTTCAATACACCAGAACCCAATATTATTGGCGAGTCGGGTAGTCCATCATCACAGTTCGAGGGCAGGCATCAATTCAGTTATTTCATCCCGTTGCATTCACATCCGTGCCTTGAATGAGATTGAATGTGATCTTTGCTCTCAAGTATGTTCCCAAGTTTTACACTTTCGTGCTTTGCATGAATGGGAATGGAACCGTGTGTGTTGAATGAGGCTCCTTGTGAGCACTGAACTTTGTCCGGTGGAGTTCCTTTTTGTGTTGCTGTAATTGTGTCATTTCTCGATGAGATAGATTAGGCAACATTTAGTCACTTCTAGCCATGATGCTCAATTTATTTACGAATGTACCCTAGTTTCTAGGGACCGTTTACGTTGGAGAACAAGATCTATTGTATGCCTGTGTATTTGGGGAAGTCAAATCTGAAATAATGATGAAATTGCGTGTATCCAAAGTTAAAACTCGTGATTTGTCACCCTCTGGTGTGTAAAAGATGCAAAAGCTTACAGCACCTGGTATTCCCAGGCGGTCTCCCATCCAAGTACTGACCAGGCCCGAGCCTGCTTAGCTTCCGAGATCGGACGAGATCGGGCGTATTCAGGCTAGTATGGTCGTAAGCAAGGGAGGCTGTCCCTGACGCTCTACTTAAAGGGAAGGCAATATCCGTTTCTGCCGCTCATACTTGCAGTTGATCTGTCTCTCTACTCTAAAGTCCGGGACACACCAGCGCGCCGCAGACAGTCCCTGCTAACACGAAACGTTGTGGCAACGTTGTGCGTTAGCTGGGGTGCCACACCAGACCGGAACTATATATTACAAAACGAACACATTGTCTTGATAAAACAGCTGTAATTGAGTGCCTGACACGCCAGTCAAGCGCAATCTTGAGAAGGTGTGCATTTCAGTAAGGATTTCAATTGACATGCAGTATGAAACTGAAAGGAGGTTGCATCACTATGATGCATAACATTGCATGTATTGTATTTACAAGTGTGTGCATTCATCCTGTTGTCATTTTGTTTTGAAAGCAGAAGAATCATTCAACAGGTTGCTGAGACAAATGTAAACCAGTAAAACATATGAAGAGAAACAAACCTTGAATATAAGTTCAGTTGTTTAAACATTTGACAAACTATGGTGTTGGGGTAAGAAAACACACAAATCCAGCAGCTCCTGTATTTCAATACACCAGAACCCAATATTATTGGCGAGTCGGGTAGTCCATCATCACAGTTCGAGGGCAGGCATCATTTCAGTAATTTCATCCCGTTGCATTCACATCCGTGCCTTGAATGAGATTGAATGTGATCTTTGCTCTCAAGTATGTTCCCAAGTTTTACACTTTCGTGCTTTGCATGAATGGGAATGGAACCGTGTGTGTTGAATGAGGCTCCTTGTGAGCACTGAACTTTGTCCGGTGGAGTTCCTTTTTGTGTTGCTGTAATTGTGTCATTTCTCGATGAGAAAGATTAGGCAACATTTAGTCACTTCTAGCCATGATGCTCAATTTATTTACGAATGTACCCTAGTTACTAGGGACCGTTTACGTTGGAGAACAAGATCTATTGTATGCCTGTGTATTTGGGGAAGTCAAATCTGAAATAATGATGAAATTGCGTGTATCCAAAGTTAAAACTCGTGATTTGTCGCCCTCTGGTGTGTAAAAGATGCAAAAGCTAACAGCACCTGGTATTCCCAGGCGGTCTCCCATCCAAGTACTGACCAGGCCGGAGCCTGCTTAGCTTCCAAGATCGGACGAGATCGGGCGTATTCAGGCTAGTATGGCCGTAAGCCAGGGAGGCTGTCCCTGACGCTCTACTTAAAGGGAAGGCAATATCCGTTTCTGCCGCTCATACTTGCAGTTGAACTGTCTCTCTACTCTAAAGTCCGGGACACACCAGCGCGCCACAGACAGTCCCTGCTAACACGAAACGTTGTGGCAACGTTGTGCGTTAGCTGGGGTGCCACACCAGACCGGAACTATATTTTACAATACGAACACATTGTCTTGATAAAACAGCTGTAATTGAGTGCCTGACACGCCAGTCAAGCGCAATCTTGAGAAGGTGTGCATTTCAGTAAGGATTTCAATTGACATGCAGTATGAAACTGAAAGGAGGTTGCATCACTATGATGCATAACATTGCATGTATTGTATTTTCAAGTGTGTGCATTCATCCTGTTGTCATTTTGTTTTGAAAGCAGAAGAATCATTCAACAGGTTGCTGAGACAAATGTAAACCAGTAAAACATATGAAGAGAAACAAACCTTGAATATAAGTTCAGTTGTTTAAACATTTGACAAACTATGGTGAGGGGGTAAGAAAACACACAAATCCAGCAGCTCCTGTATTTCAATACACCAGAACCCAATATTATTGGCGAGTCGGGTAGTCCATCATCACAGTTCGAGGGCAGGCATCATTTCAGTAATTTCATCCCGTTGCATTCACATCCGTGCCTTGAATGAGATTGAATGTGATCTTTGCTCTCAAGTATGTTCCCAAGTTTTACACTTTCGTGCTTTGCATGAATGGGAATGGAACCGTGTGTGTTGAATGAGTCTCCTTGTGAGCACTGAACTTTGTGTGGTGGAGTTCCTTTTTGTGTTGCTGTAATTGTGTCATTTCTTGATGAGAAAGATTAGGCAACATTGAGTCACTTCTAGCCATGATGCTCAATTAATTTACGAATGTACCCTAGTTACTAGGGACCGTTTACGTTGGAGATCAAGATCTATTGTATGCCTGTGTATTTGGGGAAGTAAAATCTGAAATAATGATGAAATTGTGTGTATCCAAAGTTAAAACTCGTGATTTGTCGCCCTCTGGTGTGTAAAAGGTGCAAAAGCTTACAGCACCTGGTATTCCCAGGCGGTCTCCCATCCAAGTACTGACCAGGCCCGAGGCTGCCTGGCTTCCGAGATCGGTCGAGATCGGGCGTATTCAGGCTAGTATGGCCGTAAGCCAGGGAGGCTGTCCCTGACGCTCTACTTAAAGGGAAGGCAATATCCGTTTCTGCCGATCATACTTACAGTTGAACTGTCTCTCTACTCTAAAGCCCGGGACACACCAGCGCGCCGCAGACAGTCCCTGCTAACACGCCACGTTGTGGCAACGTTGTGGCAACGTTGTGGCAACGTTGTGCGTTAGTTGGGGTGCCACACCAGACCGGAACTATATTTTACAAAACGAACACATTGTCTTGATAAAACAGCTGTAATTGAGTGCCTGACACGCCAGTCAAGCGCAATCTTGAGAAGGTGTGCATTTCAGTAAGGATTTCAATTGACATGCAGTATGAAACTGAAAGGAGGTTGCATCACTATGATGCATAACATTGCATGTATTGTATTTACAAGTGTGTGCATTCATCCTGTTGTCATTTTGTTTTGAAAGCAGAAGAATCATTCAACAGGTTGCTGAGACAAATGTAAACCAGTAAAACATATGAAGAGAAACAAACCTTGAATATAAGATCAGTTGTTTAAACATTTGACAAACTATGGTGAGGGGGTAAGAAAACACACAAATCCAGCAGCTCCTGTATTTCAATACACCAGAACCCAATATTATTGGCGAGTCGGGTAGTCCATCATCACAGTTCGAGGGCAGGCATCATTTCAGTAATTTCATCCCGTTGCATTCACATCCGTGCCTTGAATGAGATTGAATGTGATCTTTGCTCTCAAGTATGTTCCCAAGTTTTACACTTTCGTGCTTTGCATGAATGGGAATGGAACCGTGTGTGTTGAATGAGGCTCCTTGTGAGCACTGAACTTTGTCCGGTGGAGTTCCTTTTTGTGTTGCTGTAATTGTGTCATTTCTCGATGAGAAAGATTAGGCAACATTTAGTCACTTCTAGCCATGATGCTCAATTTATTTACGAATGTACCCTAGTTACTAGGGACCGTTTACGTTGGAGAACAAGATCTATTGTATGCCTGTGTATTTGGGGAAGTCAAATCTGAAATAATGATGAAATTGCGTGTATCCAAAGTTAAAACTCGTGATTTGTCGCCCTCTGGTGTGTAAAAGATGCAAAAGCTTACAGCACCTGGTATTCCCAGGCGGTCTCCCATCCAAGTACTGACCAGGCCGGAGCCTGCTTAGCTTCCGAGATCGGACGAGATCGGGCGTATTCAGGCTAGTATGGCCGTAAGCCAGTGAGGCTGTCCCTGACGCTCTACTTAAAGGGAAGGCAATATCCGTTTCTGCCGCTCATACTTGCAGTTGAACTGTCTCTCTACTCTAAAGTCCGGGACACACCAGCGCGCCACAGACAGTCCCTGCTAACACGAAACGTTGTGGCAACGTTGTGCGTTAGCTGGGGTGCCACACCAGACCGGAACTATATTTTACAAAACGAACACATTGTCTTGATAAAACAGCTGTAATTGAGTGCCTGACACGCCAGTCAAGCGCAATCTTGAGAAGGTGTGCATTTCAGTAAGGATTTCAATTGACATGCAGTATGAAACTGAAAGGAGGTTGCATCACTATGATGCATAACATTGCATGTATTGTATTTTCAAGTGTGTGCATTCATCCTGTTGTCATTTTGTTTTGAAAGCAGAAGAATCATTCAACAGGTTGCTGAGACAAATGTAAACCAGTAAAACATATGAAGAGAAACAAACCTTGAATATAAGTTCAGTTGTTTAAACATTTGACAAACTATGGTGAGGGGGTAAGAAAACACACAAATCCAGCAGCTCCTGTATTTCAATACACCAGAACCCAATATTATTGGCGAGTCGGGTAGTCCATCATCACAGTTCGAGGGCAGGCATCATTTCAGTAATTTCATCCCGTTGCATTCACATCCGTGCCTTGAATGAGATTGAATGTGATCTTTGCTCTCAAGTATGTTCCCAAGTTTTACACTTTCGTGCTTTGCATGAATGGGAATGGAACCGTGTGTGTTGAATGAGTCTCCTTGTGAGCACTGAACTTTGTGTGGTGGAGTTCCTTTTTGTGTTGCTGTAATTGTGTCATTTCTTGATGAGAAAGATTAGGCAACATTGAGTCACTTCTAGCCATGATGCTCAATTAATTTACGAATGTACCCTAGTTACTAGGGACCGTTTACGTTGGAGATCAAGATCTATTGTATGCCTGTGTATTTGGGGAAGTAAAATCTGAAATAATGATGAAATTGTGTGTATCCAAAGTTAAAACTCGTGATTTGTCGCCCTCTGGTGTGTAAAAGGTGCAAAAGCTTACAGCACCTGGTATTCCCAGGCGGTCTCCCATCCAAGTACTGACCAGGCCCGAGCCTGCCTGGCTTCCGAGATCGGTCGAGATCGGGCGTATTCAGGCTAGTATGGCCGTAAGCCAGGGAGGCTGTCCCTGACGCTCTACTTAAAGGGAAGGCAATATCCGTTTCTGCCGATTATACTTACAGTTGAACTGTCTCTCTACTCTAAAGCCCGGGACACACCAGCGCGCCGCAGACAGTCCCTGCTAACACG